>NW_027591277.1:0-85000 GCF_964213995.1 Mustelus asterias
TGTGTGTGAGAGAGTGTGTGAGAGAGAGAGAGTGTGTGTGAGAGAGTGTGTGTGTGAGAGAGAGAGTGTGAGTGAGAGAGAGCGTGTGTGAGAGAGAGAGTGTGAGAGAGAGAGTGTGTGAGAGTGTGAGAGAGAGAGAGTGTGTGTGTGTGAGAGAGAGTGTGTGTGAGAGAAAGAGTGTGTGAAAGAGAGAGAGTGTGAGAGAGAGAGTGTGTGTGTGAGAGAGAGTGTGTGTGTGAGAGAGAGAGTGTGTGTGAGAGAGTGTGTGTGTGAGAGAGAGAGTGTGAGTGAGAGAGAGCGTGTGTGAGAGAGAGAGTGTGAGAGAGAGTGTGTGAGAGACAGAGAGTGTGTGAGAGAGAGAGTGTGTGTGAGAGAGAGAGAGTGTGTGAGAGAGAGTGTATGTGAGAGAGTGTGTGGGAGAGAGAGAGAGTGTGTGTGAGAGAATGTGTGAGAGAGAGTGTGTGAGAGAGAGAGAGTGTGTGAGAGAGAGTGTGAGAAAGAGTGTGTGTGTGAAAGAGAGAGTGTGAGAGAGAGAGTGTGTGAGAGAGTGTGTGAGAGAGTGTGTGAAAGAGAGAGTGTGTGAGAGAGAGAGAGTGTGTGTGTGAGAGAGTGTCTCTGTATGCCCTGTTTGAGAGCAGATTTCCACACCATCTGACGAAGGAGCAGGGCTCCGAAAGCTAATGGCATTTGCCACCAAATAAACCTGTTGGACTTTAACCTGGTGTTGTTAAAACTCTTACTGTTTTAGGCAGCAGCCTGTCATATTAGTTCTTGCCCAATTGTCCCAGAGTGCTTTACAAATCACCATTTTAGAAGGCCCGTTTGGCCACAGTCCCCCCTTTGATCCTGAACGCGAAGCGTGATGGATCACAAACTCAGGACCAGAATCTGTCAGGAATTCCCCAGTCACTCAACAGTCAAGCAAGGCCCAGGCACTGGCATGCACAGTAATAACACATCCCTACAACATATTGACATTCCAGAAGCTACAGACAACAACACTCTACAAATACAAGCAACCACATATTCTAAACCCCATTATCACAATAAGCTAATTACCCACAAATACAGACAATCAGATATTCCAAACACCATTATTACAATCAGCTAATTTTAAACCAACATTCAAACAAACATTCGAATAAAGTTTTCGCAGATCTGAGGCACATTTTGGTAGTAGGATTTCTAACAGCTCATTACTACAAATCGCAAAATGGCAGGCTTCCTGGAAACATTGCTGTACTGAATTAGAGGGGACCATGGTTCAAGGACGGACCCTACGTTCTGCCTCCGGGTGATCCTCTTTTTCCACCGGCTGCATTGGACTGTGAGGATGATGAGGTCCACCAGGGTGAACAAGATCAGGTGTGACATTATGCGAACAAGTGGATGGATTTAGATGTTTGAGCCCAGTTCCAAAGATCACCCCACCAAGAGGTGACTTTAATTACTTTAATCCTCCTTTTCATCGCCTGGGTCTGCTGGACTGCTTTGGCGAAGGTTCTGTGGGCTGTAGCCAATTTTGTCCAAATCTGGTTCAACTCCTCCAGCAGGAGTTTTAGACTTGTGTCATATTTCTCATGGAGTCTGTCGGAGCTTGTCAGAGGTGTTCAAATCTACCCTCTCCCTCTTATGGATGTCTATTAGTTGAATGAGGCCCACCCTGGCTGGTATGTCCGGTTTGATGCAGAGTGTAGTGTTAGTAATCTTACAATATGTCACGCCATACTGATATTGTTTCAGGGAGGTGGTGAGACAGTTTCTCCCTGCTCCCTTGTAAGCCACCCGAGTTATGTCTGTGTCCAGGCTACGAGCTTCGACTGAGCGATTTAGGCTAGTATTTGTTCTGAAGCCACACAGTGCAGGCTCATTTAAGTAAACTGGGTACAGGCATGCGATTATTTTGTCAGTTTGTTGACATCTGTCCAGAGTAGTGCCTATGAGCTTCCCTTCTTTCCCCACTGCGTGCGGTAAAGTGCCGTCGTGTCCTACCCAGATATCCTCATGGATAGTCCCTACATTCTCCACTTCAAAGACCCTCAGTCCGACCTGGTCGTCAGTGATTATGAGGAGCCCTAATATCATTCCCAGGGCTTTCCCTAGAGTCCCTTTGCAGTCATTGAACCAGACTTTGGTCAACTGTCCCATCTGGCAGCCAGATAACTCGGGGTGTTTCTTACCCGTAAATAGGTGTTCCATCTGTTCGTCACTAATCCAAGGAGGAACCTGTCCACTGCGTACCTGCTCTGGGTTTTCCCTTCGCTGTTCTATCATCCACTGTCCGTATGCACTGCATAAAGTCCGGTTCTGTTGTCGGTCATCATCCTCTAATTTTTCCCTGATAATTTGATTGATTGTCTCGGCGTGTCCTTCTAACACAGCTACCATGTGGCTGCTGGCTGCGTTCCCGGTCAGTTCCCCTTCAGCATCTTGCTGATTGTCCTCATTGATAGAACTCAGTGTCTGTTTAACTTGTTGGGTCAGAATCCTAAGTTCATTGTCCAGGTCGGCTAAATCAAGGGTGTTGATGGTTGCTCCCCCTGCCCCGTATGCTGTGGCCATTGACTAACTCCCTCCTGGATCTTTCCTGTCTTTCCATCCATTCCTACCTTCCGTCCTAACAGTCTGTGAGTTAAGTGGAGGTATAGTCTCTTAAATTGGGGAGAGCACCACTCTGGCAGTTGGGTCCCAGCTATATTCACCACCACAGGTACCAATTCGTGGTGGATGTTGTCACACAGGGTTTTCCCTGTGTGTTTTAGTCTCAATCCATTCTGCGGTCCGGGGGTAGCTTCAGGACAAATCGAGTGGGACGGGTCTGGGGTTGGCTTCGGCCCAGTTCTTATTTCATACAATGCAAAGTTCCCCTCAATGAGCATCCCGGGGCACCGTTACCCGAGCTCTAATCCCTTTTCTGGGCCGTTGGTCAGACATCCAATTTCAGGGCACCCATTATTTGAAAATCCCCACCAATCCCCTGCTGTGGTGACACTCAAGTAACATTCAGTTGAACTGCCATTTGGGTTTTTTGTATATCAGCCGCTGGTTGTTACACCCAAACATTATACTCTTCTCGGGGTGCACCCATAACACACCCTCCTCACATTCCCCTGCGTCAGGTGGGGCAAACCATAAATAACCTGGATACCACAAGTTCATCTTGCTTGGAGTGTCCTGTGCGCTTGTCCCAATGATGAGTCCGATGAGGTAGATCGTAGATTGCATCTGTGTCATCGTCCGTCGCTGTCCTGAGGAGATCAATGTCATTTCTGCTGTTATCACATCTAATATTTGATGTATATATATATTTAAAGTTTCCACGCTCCCCCTCTTTGTTTTTTGAACACTTATTTGAGAGTGGTGTGGTCAGGTGGACCCGGGTATCTCAAGCGTCACTTGCATATCGTAATTTTTAAAATTCTAATTGTGGAGCACTACGGAGCAATGTTTTGTTCAGATCGATGAGTAGACGAGTTGTGGGGTTGTCGGAAAACAGCTTATTTAACTGGCCAACAAGATCAAGCCGGTTTTAGCCTAGCAGCAGTCACCATTAACTATCGGGATTCGAACAGCACTGGAGTCGGTCTGTAAGGACCTGAAGAGGTGTCCGTTCTATAAGTGTGTTGGAGTTTGAAAGCGGGCTGCCTGTAAAATTTAGCACAAGTGCCTCTCAGAGTTGAAAATGTGTCCCTTTAACATTAGGGGTAAAGAGATGGCCCTTCTACCATTAGAACACTGGAGACAAAATTCTCAGTGTCACTCGGAACGCAGAGTAGCTGCGTATTGTACCAGACTTTTGCACTGTAAAAGTTTTGTTTATTTCATTTCCTGTTGAAAATGTAGCTCAGTTGCCTTGAAGATTTTAAAATTTAGCACAGCTGCCTCAATGACGTTAAAATGTAGCATAGCTACCTCAATGATTCTAAGATTTAGCATAGCTGCCCCAAAGATTTGTACAGTTGGCTTAATGTCGTCTTAACTAGAGAAAAGTGGCGAAAGAGCTGGCGTCGGATGATATAAGTAACCTGGTTAATCGTACTAGCCGTATACAACAGCTTGTTAGCGGGGGCTTCCATCGGAGATTCTTGTACCTTGCATTGGTCTGTACTGTAGGCTGAATGTCATCATCTGGAGCACCTTAGATTCCATCATTCAGCGTTTCCGTTAACCAATTGCCCAGCAGAGACTCATCTTCTGAATCATTTGTCTCACGGGGCTCCATCGTCATCTCCTCGCCTGGTTTCCACACCCGTGTCTGTTCGTTGGACTGCAGTGTAGGGGTCTGCGTTTGAATCAGGGTTCAGGGGTCCTTCATCCTCGTGTCCCAGTCTAATTAGTCTACATATCTGGTCCCTTATCCATGTGGGGGATGCAGCATCGGGTGTCCCCCTCAAAATAACCCGGTGTTGTTTAGTCAGGACCTCACTGTTGGGTCTGGGGCTGTTAAGGTTTATGTTTATGGGGGAATCCATAATGCTGCGAGGGCCGATATCTGGTGAGTCGCGCCAGTCCTCTAGGGTGCGCAATTCTGCTGTTATGTCTGGGTCGATCAGTACCCCTAGGGGCACTCCAGGTGTGGACGAGGTTCTGGGCTGTAGTGTGGTAGGGATAAGGGTCTGGTCTGAACCTGAAAGTGGATGAGAAGGTGACCGGGGAAATACATTCCCTGGGTGGGGCCATTCCGGTCACCGAGTGTCATCCTCCCCGATCTCTAATGTGAGATGGTGGAAGTGATTACTCTGAGTCCCGGAAGCTTTCAGTTGATTGACGTGGAACCAACCGGTTTTCCCGTCGGCGATCAGGACCTTATACACTGAGGGGCTTATTTTGTCGATGATGGTGTACAGACCTGCATATCTCGGGGACAAGAAAGAACTGGGGTTGTAGAAGGAAATCATCACCTGCTGGCCAACCGTATATTCTACCGGGTGGACCCTTTTATCAAAATATGCCTTTCTCTGTTTCTTTCTAACTCTTAATCGGACAGCTGCGACTAACTGGGCTGCTTTAATGTTTTCGGTTATCTGCTGGACAGCTTTCACGTGGGTGAGCGCAGTGATAGCAGGCTCAGTTAAATCAAACCCCAATAAATATTCAGCTCCCCTCATAGGTCGGCCAGTCATTAATGTGTGGGGGGTGAACCCAGTGGAACTGGAAACAGTGTTGTGTACCATCATGAGGGCAAAGGGAAGTACTGTATCCCAAGTTGGGTTGTTTTGCTGCACCGTCTTTCTCATGATCCCTTGTAGCGTTTGGTTCATGCGCTCTACAATTCCACTGGATTGTGGATGGTCGGCGATATGGAATTTCTGCTGGATGTCAAACATAGCCAGAACATTCTGCATCACCCGCCCGGTGAAATGTGTCCCTTGGTCCTTGGTCCAGACACTTCTCTGTCTCTGTGCTGCTTCCTGCCATTCTATATTCAGTAAGAAGTTTAACAACACCAGGTTAAAGTCCAACAGGTTTATTTGGTAGCAAAAGCCACACAAGCCTTCGGAGCCCTAAGCCCCTTGAGAGCTTAGAGCTTAGGGCTTAGAGCTCCGAAAGCTTGTGTGGTATTTGCTACCAAATAAACCTGTTGGACTTTAACCTGGTGTTGTTAAACTTCTTACTGTGTTTACCCCAGTCCAACGCCGGCATCTCCACATCATTCTATATTCAACCACAAGGGGTAGGGAGTTGATCGGACTGCGGATACGGCTTTGGGCTGTGTTCCCGTCGTAATCCCTCCGGATTCTAATGCGAACCTACGGTGTGTGTGAGAGAGAGAGAGAGTGTGTGAGAGAGAGAGGGAGAGAGAGTGTGTGAGAGAGAGAGAGGGAGAGAGAGTGTGTGAGAGAGAGAGTGTGTGTGAGAGAGAGAGGGAGAGAGAGAGAGTGTGAGAGAAAGAGTGAGGCAGAGAGAGTGTGTGTGAGAGAGTGTGTGGGAGAGAGAGAGAGTGTGTGTGAGAGTGTGTGAGAGAGAGTGTGTGGGAGAGAGAGAGAGTGTGTGAGAGAGTGTGTGTGAGAGAGTGTGTGTGAGAGAGAGAGTGTGTGTGAGAGTGTGTGAGAGAGAGTGTGTGTGAGAGAGTGTGTGAGAGAGTGTGTGTGAGAGAGAGTGTGTGAGAGAGAGTGTGTGGGAGAGAGAGTGTGTGAGAGGTAGAGAGTGTGTGTGAGAGAGAGAGAGTGTGTGAGAGAGTGTGTGTGAGAGAGTGTGTGGGAGAGAGAGAGAGTGTGTGTGAGAGTGTGTGAGAGAGTGTGTGTGAGAGAGTGTGTGAGAGAGTGTGTGTGAGAGAGAGTGTGTGGGAGAGAGAGTGTGTGGGAGAGAGTGTGTGAGAGATAGAGAGTGTGTGTGAGAGAGTGTGTGAGAGAGAGAGTGTGTGAGAGAGAGAGTGTGTGTGAGAGTGTGTGTGTGTGAGAGAGTGTGTGTGAGAGAGTGTGTGTGAGAGAGAGTGTGTGGGAGAGAGAGTGTGTGAGAGGTAGAGAGTGTGTGAGAGAGTGAGTGTGTGTGAGAGAGTGCGTGTGTGAGAGAGGGAGTGTGAGAGAGAGTGTGTGTGTGATTGAGTGTGTGCGTGAGAGAGTGTGTGTGAGAGAGAGAGTGTGTGTGAGAGAGAGTGTGTGTGAGAGAGAGTGTGTGTGAGAGAGAGAGTCTGAGAGAGTGTGTGAGGGAGAGTGTGCGAGGGAGTGTGTGTGTGAGAGAGAGTGTGTGAGGGAGTGTGTGTGAGAGAGTGTGTGTGAGGGAGAGTGTGTGAGGGAGTGTGTGAGAGAGGGTGTGTGAGGGAGTGTGTGTGAGAGTGTGTGTGTGTGTGAGAGAGTGTGAGTGTGTGAGAGAGAGAGAGTGTGTGTGAGAGAGAGAGTCTGAGAGAGTGTGTGTGAGAGTGTGTGTGTGAGAGAGTGTGTGGGAGTGTCTGAGGGAGTGTGACAAGATGCTCAACATATTGAGTCAAGTTTTATCTCACCTTCCACACACTGAAACTGGAAACTTTCACAAACATTTATTATTTTACAAAAGGTGAGGGAGTGAATGTTACAATCAGATGGGTAATGAGGCAGGGAGGGAGAGAGACAGTCAGAGAATCCAATGTCTGTGCAAACTCTCTCCACAGAACAACTGGCATCAACTGAAGGGGTCTCGAATGATGGCACGGCTGAGGAGAGAGAGAGAGACAGGAACATCAGACAACATCAATCATCCAGAAATGGAACAGAGGGTGGGGAAACTGGGATAGGAGCAGCAGAAAGGGGCGAATGGACGCAGAAACTTGAGAATTATTCAGAAACAATATGATGGCAGACATAAACTGTTCAATATTCACCAAATAACAGCCCCTGTGGATATTATAGAGAATAGCAGTCCCTGTGTATATTATAGAGAATAGCAGCCCCTGTGTATATTATAGAGAATAGCAGCCCCTGTGTATATTATAGAGAATAGCAGTCCCTGTGTATATTATAGAGAATAGCAGCCCCTGTGTATATTATAGAGAATAGCAGCCCCTGTGTATATTATAGAGAATAGCAGTCCCTGTGTATATTATAGAGAATAGCAGCCCCTGTGTATATTATAGAGAATAGCAGTCCCTGTGTATATTATAGAGAATAGCAGCCCCTGTGTATATTATAGAGAATAGCAGTCCCTGTGTATATTATAGAGAATAGCAGTCCCTGTGTATATTATAGAGAATAGCAGCCCCTGTGTATATTATAGAGAATAGCAGTCCCTGTGTATATTATAGAGAATAGCAGTCCCTGTGTATATTATAGAGAATAGCAGCCCCTGTGTATATTATAGAGAATAGCAGCCCCTGTGTATATTATAGAGAATAGCAGCCCCTGTGTATATTATAGAGAATAGCAGTCCCTGTGTATATTATAGAGAATAGCAGTCCCTGTGTATATTATAGAGAATAGCAGCCCCTGTGTATATTATAGAGAATAGCAGTCCCTGTGTATATTATAGAGAATAGCAGCCCCTGTGTATATTATAGAGAATAGCAGCCCCTGTGTATATTATCGAGAATAGCAGCCCCTGTGTATATTATAGAGAATAGCAGTCCCTGTGTATATTATAGAGAATAGCAGTCCCTGTGTATATTATAGAGAATAGCAGCCCCTGTGTATATTATAGAGAATAGCAGTCACTGTGTATATTATAGAGAATAGCAGCCCCTGTGTATATTATAGAGAATAGCAGCCCCTGTGTATATTATAGAGAATAGCAGTCCCTGTGTATATTATAGAGAATAGCAGCTCCTGTGTATATTATAGAGAATAGCAGCCCCTGTGTATATTATAGAGAATAGCAGTCCCTGTGTATATTATAGAGAATAGCAGCCCCTGTGTATATTATAGAGAATAGCAGCTCCTGTGTATATTATAGAGAATAGCAGCCCCTGTGTATATTATAGAGAATAGCAGTCCCTGTGTATATTATAGAGAATAGTAGCCCCTGTGTATATTATGGAGAATAGCAGTCCCTGTGTATATTATAGAGAATAGCAGCCCCTGTGTATATTATAGAGAATAGCAGACCCTGTGTATATTATAGAGAATAGCAGTCCCTGTGTATATTATAGAGAATAACAGTCCCTGTGTATATTATAGAGAATAGCAGCCCCTGTGTATATTACAGAGAATAGCAGCCCCTGTGTAGATTATAGAGAATAGCAGCCCCTGTGTATATTATAGAGAATAGCAGCCCCGTGTGTATATTATAGAGAATAGCAGCTCCGTGTGTATATTATAGAGAATAGCAGTCCCTGTGTATATTATAGAGAATAGCAGCCCCTGTGTATATTATAGAGAATAGCAGCCCCTGTGTATATTATAGAGAATAGCAGTCCCTGTGTATATTATAGAGAATAGCAGCCCCTGTGTATATTATAGAGAATAGCAGTCCCTGTGTATATTATAGAGAATAGCAGCCCCTGTGTATATTATAGAGAATAGCAGCCCCTGTGTATATTATAGAGAATAACAGCCCCTGTGTATATTATAGAGAATAGCAGTCCCTGTGTATATTATAGAGAATAGCAGTCCCTGTGTATATTATAGAGAATAGCAGTCCCTGTGTATATTATAGAGAATAGCAGTCCCTGTGTATATTATAGAGAATAGCAGTCCCTGTGTATATTATAGAGAATAGCAGTCCCTGTGTATATTATAGAGAATAGCAGTCCCTGTGTATATTATAGAGAATAGCAGTCCCTGTGTATATTATAGAGAATAGCAGCCCCTGTGTATATTATAGAGAATTGCTGCCCCTGTGTATATTATATAGAATAGCAGCCCCTGTGTATATTATAGAGAATAGCAGCCCCTGTGTATATTATAGAGAATAGCAGCCCCTGTGTATATTATAGAGAATAGCAGTCCCTGTGTATATTATAGAGAATAGCAGCCCCTGTGTATATTATAGAGAATAGCAGTCCCTGTGTATATTATAGAGAATAGCAGCCCCTGTGTATGTTATACAGAATAGCAGTCCCTGTGTATATTATAGAGAATAGCAGTCCCTGTGTATATTATAGAGAATAGCAGCCCCTGTGTATATTATAGATAATAGCAGTCCCTGTGTATATTATAGAGAATCGCAGCCCCTGTGTATATTATAGAGAATAGCAGCCCCTGTGTATATTATAGAGAATAGCGGCCCCTGTGTATATTATAGAGAATAGCAGCCCCTGTGTATATTACAGAGAATAGCAGCCCCTGTGTATATTATAGATAATAGCAGTCCCTGTGTATATTATAGAGAATAGCAGCCCCTGTGTATATTATAGAGAATAGCAGCCCCTGTGTATATTATAGAGAATAGCAGTCCCTGTGTATATTATAGAGAATAGCAGTCCCTGTGTATATTATAGAGAATAGCTGCCCCTGTGTATATTATAGATAATAGCAGCCTCTGTGCATATTATAGAGAATAGCAGTCCCTGTGTATATTACAGAGAATAGCAGCCCCTGTGTATATTATAGATAATAGCAGCCTCTGTGCATATTATAGAGAATAGCAGCCCCTGTGTATATTATAGAGAATAGCAGTCCCTGTGTATATTATAGAGAATAGCAGTCCCTGTGTATATTATAGAGAATAGCAGCCCTTGTGTATATTATAGAGAATAGCAGCCCCTGTGTATATTATAGAGAATAGCAGCCCCTGTGTATATTATAGAGAATAGCAGCCCCTGTGTATATTACAGAGAATAGCAGCCCCTGTGTATATTATAGAGAATAGCAGCCCCTGTGTATATTATAGAGAATAGCAGCCCCTGTGTATATTATAGAGAATAGCAGTCCCTGTGTATATTACAGAGAATAGCAGTCCCTGTGTATATTATAGAGAATAGCAGTCCCTGTGTATATTACAGAGAACAGCAGTCCCTGTGTATATTATAGAGAATAGCAGCCCCTGTGTATATTATAGAGAATAGCAGTCCCTGTGTATATTATAGAGAATAGCAGTCCCTGTGTATATTATAGAGAATAGCAGTCCCTGTGTATATTACAGAGAATAGCAGTCCCTGTGTATATTATAGAGAATAGCAGTCCCTGTGTATATTATAGAGAATAGCAGCCCCTGTGTATATTATAGAGAATAGCAGTCCCTGTGTATATTATAGAGAATAGCAGTCCCTGTGTATATTATAGAGAATAGCAGTCCCTGTGTATATTATAGAGAATAGCAGTCCCTGTGTATATTATAGAGAATAGCAGCCCCTGTGTATATTATAGAGAATAGCAGCCCCTGTGTATATTATAGAGAATAGCAGTCCCTGTGTATATTATAGAGAATAGCAGCCCCTGTGTATATTATAGAGAATAGCAGCCCCTGTGTATATTACAGAGAATAGCAGTCCCTGTGTATATTATAGAGAATAGCAGTCCCTGTGTATATTATAGAGAATAGCAGTCCCTGTGTATATTATAGAGAATAGCAGCCCCTGTGTATATTATAGAGAATAGCAGCCCCTGTGTATATTATATAGAATAGCGGCCCCTGTGTATATTATAGAGAATAGCAGTCCCTGTGTATATTATAGAGAATAGCAGCCCCTGTGTATATTATAGAGAATAGCAGCCCCTGTGCATATTATAGAGAATAGCAGTCCCTGTGTATATTATAGAGAATAGCAGTCCCTGTTTATATTATAGAGAATAGCAGTCCCTGTGTATATTATAGAGAATAGCAGCCCCTGTGTATATTATAGAGAATAGCAGTCCCTGTGTATATTATAGAGAATAGCAGTCCCTGTGTATATTATAGAGAATAGCAGTCCCTGTGTATATTATAGAGAATAGCAGCCCCTGTGTATATTATAGAGAATAGCAGCCCCTGTGTATATTATAGAGAATAGCAGTCCCTGTGTATATTATAGAGAATAGCAGTCCCTGTGTATATTATAGAGAATGGCAGTCCCTGTGTATATTATAGAGAATAGCAGCCCCTGTGTATATTATAGAGAATTGCTGCCCCTGTGTATATTATATAGAATAGCAGCCCCTGTGTATATTATAGAGAATAGCAGCCCCTGTGTATATTATAGAGAATAGCAGCCCCTGTGTATATTATAGAGAATAGCAGTCCCTGTGTATATTATAGAGAATAGCAGTCCCTGTGTATATTATAGAGAATAGCAGTCCCTGTGTATATTATAGAGAATAGCAGTCCCTGTGTATATTATAGAGAATAGCAGTCCCTGTGTATATTATAGAGAATAGCAGTCCCTGTGTATATTATAGAGAATAGCAGCCCCTGTGTATATTATAGAGAATTGCTGCCCCTGTGTATATTATAGAGAATAGCAGCCCCTGTGTATATTATAGAGAATAGAAGCCCCTGTGTATATTATAGAGAATAGCAGCCCCTGTGTATATTATAGAGAATAGCAGCCCCTGTGTATATTATAGAGAATAGCAGTCCCTGTGTATATTATAGAGAATAGCAGCCCCTGTGTATGTTATAGAGAATAGCAGTCCCTGTGTATATTATAGAGAATAGCAGTCCCTGTGTATATTATAGAGAATAGCAGCCCCTGTGTATATTATAGATAATAGCAGTCCCTGTGTATATTATAGAGAATAGCAGCCCCTGTGTATATTATAGAGAATAGCAGCCCCTGTGTATATTATAGAGAATAGCGGCCCCTGTGTATATTATAGAGAATAGCAGCCCCTGTGTATATTACAGAGAATAGCAGCCCCTGTGTATATTATAGATAATAGCAGTCCCTGTGTATATTATAGAGAATAGCAGCCCCTGTGTATATTATAGAGAATAGCAGCCCCTGTGTATATTATAGAGAATAGCAGTCCCTGTGTATATTATAGAGAATAGCAGCCCCTGTGTATATTATAGAGAATAGCAGCCCCTGTGTATATTATAGAGAATAGCAGTCCCTGTGTATATTATAGAGAATAACGGCCCCTGTGTATATTATAGAGAATAGCAGTCCCTGTGTATATTACAGAGAATAGCAGTCCCTGTGTATATTACAGAGAATAGCAGTCCCTGTGTATATTACAGAGAATAGCAGTCCCTGTGTATATTATAGAGAATAGCAGTCCCTGTGTATATTATAGAGAATAGCAGTCCCTGTGTATATTATAGAGAATAGCAGTCCCTGTGTATATTATAGAGAATAGCAGTCCCTGTGTATATTATAGAGAATAGCAGTCCCTGTGTATATTACAGAGAATAGCAGTCCCTGTGTATATTACAGAGAATAGCAGCCCCTGTGTATATTATAGAGAATAGCAGTCCCTGTGTATATTATGGAGAATAGCAGTCCCTGTGTATATTATAGAGAATAGCAGTCCCTGTGTATATTATAGAGAATAGCTGCCCCTGTGTATATTATAGATAATAGCAGCCTCTGTGCATATTATAGAGAATAGCAGTCCCTGTGTATATTATAGAGAATAGCAGCCCCTGTGTATATTATAGATAATAGCAGCCTCTGTGCATATTATAGAGAATAGCAGTCCCTGTGTATATTATAGAGAATAGCAGTCCCTGTGTATATTATAGAGAATAGCAGTCCCTGTGTATATTATAGAGAATAGCAGTCCCTGTGTATATTATAGAGAATAGCAGTCCCTGTGTATATTATAGAGAATAGCAGTCCCTGTGTATATTATAGAGAATAGCAGTCCCTGTGTATATTATAGAGAATAGCAGTCCCTGTGTATATTATAGAGAATAGCAGTCCCTGTGTATATTATAGAGAATAGCAGTCCCTGTGTATATTATAGAGAATAGCAGCCCCTGTGTATATTATAGAGAATAGCAGCCCCTGTGTATATTATAGAGAATAGCAGCCCCTGTGTATATTATAGAGAATAGCAGCCCCTGTGTATATTATAGAGAATAGCAGTCCCTGTGTATATTATAGAGAATAGCAGCCCCTGTGTATATTATAGAGAATAGCAGCCCCTGTGTATATTATAGAGAATAGCAGCCCCTGTGTATATTATAGAGAATAGCAGCCCCTGTGTATATTATAGAGAATAGCAGCCCCTGTGTATATTATAGAGAATAGCAGCCCCTGTGTATATTATAGAGAATAGCAGTCCCTGTGTATATTATAGAGAATAGCAGCCCCTGTGTATATTATAGAGAATAGCAGTCCCTGTGTATATTATAGAGAATAGCAGCCCCTGTGTATATTATAGAGAATAGCAGCCCCTGTGTATATTATAGAGAATAACAGCCCCTGTGTATATTATAGAGAATAGCAGTCCCTGTGTATATTATAGAGAATAGCAGTCCCTGTGTATATTATAGAGAATAGCAGTCCCTGTGTATATTATAGAGAATAGCAGTCCCTGTGTATATTATAGAGAATAGCAGTCCCTGTGTATATTATAGAGAATAGCAGTCCCTGTGTATATTATAGAGAATAGCAGCCCCTGTGTATATTATAGAGAATAGCGGCCCCTGTGTATATTATAGAGAATAGCAGCCCCTGTGTATATTACAGAGAATAGCAGCCCCTGTGTATATTATAGATAATAGCAGTCCCTGTGTATATTATAGAGAATAGCAGCCCCTGTGTATATTATAGAGAATAGCAGCCCCTGTGTATATTATAGAGAATAGCAGTCCCTGTGTATATTATAGAGAATAGCGGCCCCTGTGTATATTATAGAGAATAGCAGTCCCTGTGTATATTACAGAGAATAGCAGTCCCTGTGGATATTACAGAGAATAGCAGTCCCTGTGTATATTACAGAGAATAGCAGTCCCTGTGTATATTATGGAGAATAGCAGTCCCTGTGTATATTATAGAGAATAGCAGTCCCTGTGTATATTATAGAGAATAGCTGCCCCTGTGTATATTATAGATAATGGCAGCCTCTGTGCATATTATAGAGAATAGCAGTCCCTGTGTATATTATAGAGAATAGCAGCCCCTGTGTATATTATAGATAATAGCAGCCTCTGTGCATATTATAGAGAATAGCAGCCCCTGTGTATATTATAGAGAATAGCAGCCCCTGTGTATATTATAGAGAATAGCAGTCCCTGTGTATATTATAGAGAATAGCAGTCCCTGTGTATATTATAGAGAATAGCAGCCCCTGTGTATATTATAGAGAATAGCAGCCCCTGTGTATATTATAGAGAATAGCAGCCCCTGTGTATATTATAGAGAATAGCAGCCGCTGTGTATATTATAGGGAATAGCAGCCCCTGTGTATATTATAGAGAATAGCAGTCCCTGTGTATATTACAGAGAATAGCAGTCCCTGTGTATATTATAGAGAATAGCAGTCCCTGTGTATATTACAGAGAATAGCAGTCCCTGTGTATATTATAGAGAATAGCAGCCCCTGTGTATATTATAGAGAATAGCAGTCCCTGTGTATATTATAGAGAATAGCAGTCCCTGTGTATATTATAGAGAATAGCAGTCCCTGTGTATATTATAGAGAATAGCAGCCCCTGTGTATATTATAGAGAATAGCAGCCCCTGTGTATATTATAGAGAATAGCAGCCCCTGTGTATATTATAGAGAATTGCTGCCCCTGTGTATATTATAGAGAATAGCAGCCCCTGTGTATATTATAGAGAATAGAAGCCCCTGTGTATATTATAGAGAATAGCAGCCCCTGTGTATATTATAGAGAATAGCAGCCCCTGTGTATATTATAGAGAATAGCAGTCCCTGTGTATATTATAGAGAATAGCAGCCCCTGTGTATGTTATAGAGAATAGCAGTCCCTGTGTATATTATAGAGAATAGCAGTCCCTGTGTATATTATAGAGAATAGCAGCCCCTGTGTATATTATAGATAATAGCAGTCACTGTGTATATTATAGAGAATAGCAGCCCCTGTGTATATTATAGAGAATAGCAGCCCCTGTGTATATTATAGAGAATAGCGGCCCCTGTGTATATTATAGAGAATAGCAGCCCCTGTGTATATTACAGAGAATAGCAGCCCCTGTGTATATTATAGATAATAGCAGTCCCTGTGTATATTATAGAGAATAGCAGCCCCTGTGTATATTATAGAGAATAGCAGCCCCTGTGTATATTATAGAGAATAGCAGTCCCTGTGTATATTATAGAGAATAACGGCCCCTGTGTATATTATAGAGAATAGCAGTCCCTGTGTATATTACAGAGAATAGCAGTCCCTGTGTATATTACAGAGAATAGCAGTCCCTGTGTATATTACAGAGAATAGCAGTCCCTGTGTATATTATAGAGAATAGCAGTCCCTGTGTATATTATAGAGAATAGCAGTCCCTGTGTATATTATAGAGAATAGCAGTCCCTGTGTATATTATAGAGAATAGCAGTCCCTGTGTATATTATAGAGAATAGCAGTCCCTGTGTATATTACAGAGAATAGCAGTCCCTGTGTATATTACAGAGAATAGCAGCCCCTGTGTATATTATAGAGAATAGCAGTCCCTGTGTATATTATGGAGAATAGCAGTCCCTGTGTATATTATAGAGAATAGCAGTCCCTGTGTATATTATAGAGAATAGCTGCCCCTTTGTATATTATAGATAATAGCAGCCTCTGTGCATATTATAGAGAATAGCAGTCCCTGTGTATATTATAGAGAATAGCAGCCCCTGTGTATATTATAGATAATAGCAGCCTCTGTGCATATTATAGAGAATAGCAGTCCCTGTGTATATTATAGAGAATAGCAGTCCCTGTGTATATTATAGAGAATAGCAGTCCCTGTGTATATTATAGAGAATAGCAGTCCCTGTGTATATTATAGAGAATAGCAGTCCCTGTGTATATTATAGAGAATAGCAGTCCCTGTGTATATTATAGAGAATAGCAGTCCCTGTGTATATTATAGAGAATAGCAGTCCCTGTGTATATTATAGAGAATAGCAGTCCCTGTGTATATTATAGAGAATAGCAGTCCCTGTGTATATTATAGAGAATAGCAGCCCCTGTGTATATTATAGAGAATAGCAGCCCCTGTGTATATTATAGAGAATAGCAGCCCCTGTGTATATTATAGAGAATAGCAGCCCCTGTGTATATTATAGAGAATAGCAGTCCCTGTGTATATTATAGAGAATAGCAGCCCCTGTGTATATTATAGAGAATAGCAGCCCCTGTGTATATTATAGAGAATAGCAGCCCCTGTGTATATTATAGAGAATAGCAGCCCCTGTGTATATTATAGAGAATAGCAGCCCCTGTGTATATTATAGAGAATAGCAGCCCCTGTGTATATTATAGAGAATAGCAGTCCCTGTGTATATTATAGAGAATAGCAGCCCCTGTGTATATTATAGAGAATAGCAGTCCCTGTGTATATTATAGAGAATAGCAGCCCCTGTGTATATTATAGAGAATAGCAGCCCCTGTGTATATTATAGAGAATAACAGCCCCTGTGTATATAATAGAGAATAGCAGTCCCTGTGTATATTATAGAGAATAGCAGTCCCTGTGTATATTATAGAGAATAGCAGTCCCTGTGTATATTATAGAGAATAGCAGTCCCTGTGTATATTATAGAGAATAGCAGTCCCTGTGTATATTATAGAGAATAGCAGTCCCTGTGTATATTATAGAGAATAGCAGCCCCTGTGTATATTATAGAGAATTGCTGCCCCTGTGTATATTATATAGAATAGCAGCCCCTGTGTATATTATAGAGAATAGCAGCCCCTGTGTATATTATAGAGAATAGCAGCCCCTGTGTATATTATAGAGAATAGCAGTCCCTGTGTATATTATAGAGAATAGCAGTCCCTGCGTATATTATAGAGAATAGCAGTCCCTGTGTATATTATAGAGAATAGCAGTCCCTGTGTATATTATAGAGAATAGCAGTCCCTGTGTATATTATAGAGAATAGCAGTCCCTGTGTATATTATAGAGAATAGCAGCCCCTGTGTATATTATAGAGAATTGCTGCCCCTGTGTATATTATAGAGAATTGCAGCCCCTGTGTATATTATAGAGAATAGCAGCCCCTGTGTATATTATAGAGAATAGCAGCCCCTGTGTATATTATAGAGAATAGCAGCCCCTGTGTATATTATAGAGAATAGCAGTCCCTGTGTATATTATAGAGAATAGCAGCCCCTGTGTATGTTATAGAGAATAGCAGTCCCTGTGTATATTATAGAGAATAGCAGTCCCTGTGTATATTATAGAGAATAGCAGCCCCTGTGTATATTATAGATAATAGCAGTCCCTGTGTATATTATAGAGAATAGCAGCCCCTGTGTATATTATAGAGAATAGCAGCCCCTGTGTATATTATAGAGAATAGCGGCCCCTGTGTATATTATAGAGAATAGCAGCCCCTGTGTATATTACAGAGAATAGCAGCCCCTGTGTATATTATAGATAATAGCAGTCCCTGTGTATATTATAGAGAATAGCAGCCCCTGTGTATATTATAGAGAATAGCAGCCCCTGTGTATATTATAGAGAATAGCAGTCCCTGTGTATATTATAGAGAATAGCGGCCCCTGTGTATATTATAGAGAATAGCAGTCCCTGTGTATATTACAGAGAATAGCAGTCCCTGTGGATATTACAGAGAATAGCAGTCCCTGTGTATATTACAGAGAATAGCAGTCCCTGTGTATATTATGGAGAATAGCAGTCCCTGTGTATATTATAGAGAATAGCAGTCCCTGTGTATATTATAGAGAATAGCTGCCCCTGTGTATATTATAGATAATAGCAGCCTCTGTGCATATTATAGAGAATAGCAGTCCCTGTGTATATTATAGAGAATAGCAGCCCCTGTGTATATTATAGATAATAGCAGCCTCTGTGCATATTATAGAGAATAGCAGCCCCTGTGTATATTATAGAGAATAGCAGCCCCTGTGTATATTATAGAGAATAGCAGTCCCTGTGTATATTATAGAGAATAGCAGTCCCTGTGTATCTTATAGAGAATAGCAGCCCCTGTGTATATTATAGAGAATAGCAGCCCCTGTGTATATTATAGAGAATAGCAGCCCCTGTGTATATTATAGAGAATAGCAGCCGCTGTGTATATTACAGAGAATAGCAGCCCCTGTGTATATTATAGAGAATAGCAGCCCCTGTGTATATTATAGGGAATAGCAGCCCCTGTGTATATTATAGAGAATAGCAGTCCCTGTGTATATTACAGAGAATAGCAGTCCCTGTGTATATTATAGAGAATAGCAGTCCCTGTGTATATTACAGAGAATAGCAGTCCCTGTGTATATTATAGGGAATAGCAGCCCCTGTGTATATTATAGAGAATAGCAGTCCCTGTGTATATTATAGAGAATAGCAGTCCCTGTGTATATTATAGAGAATAGCAGTCCCTGTGTATATTATAGAGAATAGCAGCCCCTGTGTATATTATAGAGAATAGCAGCCCCTGTGTATATTATAGAGAATAGCAGCCCCTGTGTATATTATAGAGAATAGCAGTCCCTGTGTATATTATAGAGAATAGCAGACCCTGTGTATGTTATAGAGAATAGCAGTCCCTGTGTATATTATAGAGAATAGCAGTCCCTGTGTATATTATAGAGAATAGCAGCCCCTGTGTATATTATAGATAATAGCAGTCCCTGTGTATATTATAGAGAATAGCAGCCCCTGTGTATATTATAGAGAATAGCAGCCCCTGTGTATATTATAGAGAATAGCGGCCCCTGTGTATATTATAGAGAATAGCAGCCCCTGTGTATATTACAGAGAATAGCAGCCCCTGTGTATATTATAGATAATAGCAGTCCCTGTGTATATTATAGAGAATAGCAGCCCCTGTGTATATTATAGAGAATAGCAGCCCCTGTGTATATTATAGAGAATAGCAGTCCCTGTGTATATTATAGAGAATAGCGGCCCCTGTGTATATTATAGAGAATAGCAGTCCCTGTGTATATTACAGAGAATAGCAGTCCCTGTGGATATTACAGAGAATAGCAGTCCCTGTGTATATTACAGAGAATAGCAGTCCCTGTGTATATTATGGAGAATAGCAGTCCCTGTGTATATTATAGAGAATAGCAGTCCCTGTGTATATTATAGAGAATAGCTGCCCCTGTGTATATTATAGATAATAGCAGCCTCTGTGCATATTATAGAGAATAGCAGTCCCTGTGTATATTATAGAGAATAGCAGCCCCTGTGTATATTATAGATAATAGCAGCCTCTGTGCATATTATAGAGAATAGCAGCCCCTGTGTATATTATAGAGAATAGCAGCCCCTGTGTATATTAGAGAGAATAGCAGTCCCTGTGTATATTATAGAGAATAGCAGTCCCTGTGTATATTATAGAGAATAGCAGCCCCTGTGTATATTATAGAGAATAGCAGCCCCTGTGTATATTATAGAGAATAGCAGCCCCTGTGTATATTATAGAGAATAGCAGCCGCTGTGTATATTACAGAGAATAGCAGCCCCTGTGTATATTATAGAGAATAGCAGCCCCTGTGTATATTATAGGGAATAGCAGCCCCTGTGTATATTATAGAGAATAGCAGTCCCTGTGTATATTACAGAGAATAGCAGTCCCTGTGTATATTATAGAGAATAGCAGTCCCTGTGTATATTACAGAGAATAGCAGTCCCTGTGTATATTATAGAGAATAGCAGCCCCTGTGTATATTATAGAGAATAGCAGTCCCTGTGTATATTATAGAGAATAGCAGTCCCTGTGTATATTATAGAGAATAGCAGTCCCTGTGTATATTACAGAGAATAGCAGTCCCTGTGTATATTATAGAGAATAGCAGTCCCTGTGTATATTATAGAGAATAGCAGCCCCTGTGTATATTATAGAGAATAGCAGTCCCTGTGTATATTATAGAGAATAGCAGTCCCTGTGTATATTATAGAGAATAGCAGCCCCTGTGTGTATTATAGAGAATAGCAGTCCCTGTGTATATTATAGAGAATAGCAGCCCCTGTGTATATTATAGCGAATAGCAGCCCCTGTGTATATTATAGAGAATAGCAGTCCCTGTGTATATTATAGAGAATAGCAGCCCCTGTGTATATTATAGAGAATAGCAGCCCCTGTGTATATTATAGAGAATAGCAGCCCCTGTGTATATTATAGAGAATAGCAGCCCCTGTGTATATTATAGAGAATAGCAGTCCCTGTGTATATTATAGAGAATAGCAGCCCCTGTGTATATTATAGAGAATAGCAGCCCCTGTGTATATTATAGAGAATAGCAGCCCCTGTGTATATTATAGAGAATAGCAGTCCCTGTGTATATTATAGAGAATAGCAGCCCCTGTGTATATTATATAGAATAGCGGCCCCTGTGTATATTATAGAGAATAGCAGTCCCTGTGTATATTATAGAGAATAGCAGCCCCTGTGTATATTATAGAGAATAGCAGCCCCTGTGTATATTATAGAGAATAGCAGTCCCTGTGTATATTATAGAGAATAGCAGTCCCTGTGTATATTATAGAGAATAGCAGTCCCTGTGTATATTATAGAGAATAGCAGCCCCTGTGTATATTATAGAGAATAGCAGTCCCTGTGTATATTATAGAGAATAGCAGTCCCTGTGTATATTATAGAGAATAGCAGTCCCTGTGTATATTATAGAGAATAGCAGCCCCTGTGTATATTATAGAGAATAGCAGCCCCTGTGTATATTATAGAGAATAGCAGTCCCTGTGTATATTATAGAGAATAGCAGTCCCTGTGTATATTATAGAGAATAGCAGTCCCTGTGTATATTATAGAGAATAGCAGCCCCTGTGTATATTATAGAGAATTGCTGCCCCTGTGTATATTATATAGAATAGCAGCCCCTGTGTATATTATAGAGAATAGCAGCCCCTGTGTATATTATAGAGAATAGCAGCCCCTGTGTATATTATAGAGAATAGCAGTCCCTGTGTATATTATAGAGAATAGCAGTCCCTGTGTATATTATAGAGAATAGCAGTCCCTGTGTATATTATAGAGAATAGCAGTCCCTGTGTATATTATAGAGAATAGCAGTCCCTGTGTATATTATAGAGAATAGCAGCCCCTGTGTATATTATAGAGAATTGCTGCCCCTGTGTATATTATAGAGAATAGCAGCCCCTGTGTATATTATAGAGAATAGAAGCCCCTGTGTATATTATAGAGAATAGCAGCCCCTGTGTATATTATAGAGAATAGCAGCCCCTGTGTATGTTATAGAGAATAGCAGTCCCTGTGTATATTATAGAGAATAGCAGCCCCTGTGTATGTTATAGAGAATAGCAGTCCCTGTGTATATTATAGAGAATAGCAGTCCCTGTGTATATTATAGAGAATAGCAGCCCCTGTGTATATTATAGATAATAGCAGTCCCTGTGTATATTATAGAGAATAGCAGCCCCTGTGTATATTATAGAGAATAGCAGCCCCTGTGTATATTATAGAGAATAGTGGCCCCTGTGTATATTATAGAGAATAGCAGCCCCTGTGTATATTACAGAGAATAGCAGCCCCTGTGTATATTATAGATAATAGCAGTCCCTGTGTATATTATAGAGAATAGCAGCCCCTGTGTATATTATAGAGAATAGCAGCCCCTGTGTATATTATAGAGAATAGCAGTCCCTGTGTATATTATAGAGAATAGCGGCCCCTGTGTATATTATAGAGAATAGCAGTCCCTGTGTATATTACAGAGAATAGCAGTCCCTGTGTATATTACAGAGAATAGCAGTCCCTGTGTATATTACAGAGAATAGCAGTCCCTGTGTATATTATAGAGAATAGCAGTCCCTGTGTATATTATAGAGAATAGCAGTCCCTGTGTATATTATAGAGAATAGCAGTCCCTGTGTATATTATAGAGAATAGCAGTCCCTGTGTATATTATAGAGAATAGCAGTCCCTGTGTATATTACAGAGAATAGCAGTCCCTGTGTATATTACAGAGAATAGCAGCCCCTGTGTATATTATAGAGAATAGCAGTCCCTGTGTATATTATGGAGAATAGCAGTCCCTGTGTATATTATAGAGAATAGCAGTCCCTGTGTATATTATAGAGAATAGCAGTCCCTGTGTATATTATAGAGAATAGCAGCCCCTGTGTATATTATAGAGAATAGCAGTCCCTGTGTATATTATAGAGAATAGCTGCCCCTGTGTATATTATAGATAATAGCAGCCTCTGTGCATATTATAGAGAATAGCAGTCCCTGTGTATATTATAGAGAATAGCAGCCCCTGTGTATATTATAGATAATAGCAGCCTCTGTGCATATTATAGAGAATAGCAGCCCCTGTGTATATTATCGAGAATCGCAGCCCCTGTGTATATTATAGAGAATAGCAGTCCCTGTGTATATTATAGAGAATAGCAGTCCCTGTGTATATTATAGAGAATAGCAGCCCCTGTGTATATTATAGAGAATAGCAGCCCCTGTGTATATTATAGAGAATAGCAGCCCCTGTGTATATTATTAAGAATAGCAGCCCCTGTGTATATTACAGAGAATAGCAGCCCCTGTGTATATTATAGAGAATAGCAGCCCCTGTGTATATTATAGAGAATAGCAGCCCCTGTGTATATTATAGAGAATAGCAGTCCCTGTGTATATTACAGAGAATAGCAGTCCCTGTGTATATTATAGAGAATAGCAGTCCCTGTGTATATTACAGAGAATAGCAGTCCCTGTGTATATCATAGAGAATAGCAGCCCCTGTGTATATTATAGAGAATAGCAGTCCCTGTGTATATTATAGAGAATAGCAGTCCCTGTGTATATTATAGAGAATAGCAGTCCCTGTGTATATTACAGAGAATAGCAGTCCCTGTGTATATTATAGAGAATAGCAGTCCCTGTGTATATTATAGAGAATAGCAGCCCCTGTGTATATTATAGAGAATAGCAGTCCCTGTGTATATTATAGAGAATAGCAGTCCCTGTGTATATTATAGAGAATAGCAGTCCCTGTGTATATTATAGAGAATAGCAGTCCCTGTGTATATTATAGAGAATAGCAGCCCCTGTGTATATTATAGAGAATAGCAGCCCCTGTGTATATTATAGAGAATAGCAGTCCCTGTGTATATTATAGAGAATAGCAGCCCCTGTGTATATTATAGAGAATAGCAGCCCCTGTGTATATTACAGAGAATAGCAGTCCCTGTGTATATTATACAGAATAGCAGTCCCTGTGTATATTATAGAGAATAGCAGTCCCTGTGTATATTATAGAGAATAGCAGCCCCTGTGTATATTATAGAGAATAGCAGCCCCTGAGTATATTATAGAGAATAGCGGCCCCTGTGTATATTATAGAGAATAGCAGTCCCTGTGTATATTATAGAGAATAGCAGCCCCTGTGTATGTTATAGAGAATAGCAGTCCCTGTGTATATTATAGAGAATAGCAGTCCCTGTGTATATTATAGAGAATAGCAGCCCCTGTGTATATTATAGATAATAGCAGTCCCTGTGTATATCATAGAGAATAGCAGCCCCTGTGTATATTATAGAGAATAGCAGCCCCTGTGTATATTATAGAGAATAGCGGCCCCTGTGTATATTATAGAGAATAGCAGCCCCTGTGTATATTACAGAGAATAGCAGCCCCTGTGTATATTATAGATAATAGCAGTCCCTGTGTATATTATAGAGAATAGCAGCCCCTGTGTATATTATAGAGAATAGCAGCCCCTGTGTATATTATAGAGAATAGCAGTCCCTGTGTATATTATAGAGAATAGCGGCCCCTGTGTATATTATAGAGAATAGCAGTCCCTGTGTATATTACAGAGAACAGCAGTCCCTGTGGATATTACAGAGAATAGCAGTCCCTGTGTATATTACAGAGAATAGCAGTCCCTGTGGATATTATGGAGAATAGCAGTCCCTGTGTATATTATAGAGAATAGCAGTCCCTGTGTATATTATAGAGAATAGCTGCCCCTGTGTATATTATAGATAATAGCAGCCTCTGTGCATATTATAGAGAATAGCAGTCCCTGTGTATATTATAGAGAATAGCAGCCCCTGTGTATATTATAGATAATAGCAGCCTCTGTGCATATTATAGAGAATAGCAGCCCCTGTGTATATTATAGAGAATAGCAGCCCCTGTGTATATTATAGAGAATAGCAGTCCCTGTGTATATTATAGAGAATAGCAGTCCCTGTGTATATTATAGAGAATAGCAGCCCCTGTGTATATTATAGAGAATAGCAGCCCCTGTGTATATTATAGAGAATAGCAGCCCCTGTGTATATTATAGAGAATAGCAGCCGCTGTGTATATTACAGAGAATAGCAGCCCCTGTGTATATTATAGAGAATAGCAGCCCCTGTGTATATTATAGGGAATAGCAGCCCCTGTGTATATTATAGAGAATAGCAGTCCCTGTGTATATTACAGAGAATAGCAGTCCCTGTGTATATTATAGAGAATAGCAGTCCCTGTGTATATTACAGAGAATAGCAGTCCCTGTGTATATTATAGAGAATAGCAGCCCCTGTGTATATTATAGAGAATAGCAGTCCCTGTGTATATTATAGAGAATAGCAGTCCCTGTGTATATTATAGAGAATAGCAGTCCCTGTGTATATTACAGAGAATAGCAGTCCCTGTGTATATTATAGAGAATAGCAGTCCCTGTGTATATTATAGAGAATAGCAGCCCCTGTGTATATTATAGAGAATAGCAGTCCCTGTGTATATTATAGAGAATAGCAGTCCCTGTGTATATTATAGAGAATAGCAGCCCCTGTGTGTATTACAGAGAATAGCAGTCCCTGTGTATATTATAGAGAATAGCAGCCCCTGTGTATATTATAGAGAATAGCAGCCCCTGTGTATATTATAGAGAATAGCAGTCCCTGTGTATATTATAGAGAATAGCAGCCCCTGTGTATATTATAGAGAATAGCAGCCCCTGTGTATATTATAGAGAATAGCAGCCCCTGTGTATATTATAGAGAATAGCAGCCCCTGTGTATATTATAGAGAAAGCAGTCCCTGTGTATATTATAGAGAATAGCAGCCCCTGTGTATATTATAGAGAATAGCAGCCCCTGTGTATATTATAGAGAATAGCAGCCCCTGTGTATATTATAGAGAATAGCAGTCCCTGTGTATATTATAGAGAATAGCAGCCCCTGTGTATATTATATAGAATAGCGGCCCCTGTGTATATTATAGAGAATAGCAGTCCCTGTGTATATTATAGAGAATAGCAGCCCCTGTGTATATTATAGAGAATAGCAGCCCCTGTGTATATTATAGAGAATAGCAGTCCCTGTGTATATTATAGAGAATAGCAGTCCCTGTGTATATTATAGAGAATAGCAGTCCCTGTGTATATTATAGAGAATAGCAGCCCCTGTGTATATTATAGAGAATAGCAGTCCCTGTGTATATTATAGAGAATAGCAGTCCCTGTGTATATTATAGAGAATAGCAGTCCCTGTGTATA
The DNA here is from genome assembly GCF_964213995.1 of Mustelus asterias. NCBI lineage: Eukaryota > Metazoa > Chordata > Chondrichthyes > Carcharhiniformes > Triakidae > Mustelus > Mustelus asterias. The sequence goes on from NW_027591277.1 coordinate 25,885, forward strand.
TTATAGAGAATAGCAGCCCCTGTGTATATTATAGAGAATAGCAGCCCCTGTGTATATTATAGAGAATAGCAGTCCCTGTGTATATTATAGAGAATAGCAGTCCCTGTGTATATTATAGAGAATAGCAGTCCCTGTGTATATTATAGAGAATAGCAGCCCCTGTGTATATTATAGAGAATTGCTGCCCCTGTGTATATTATATAGAATAGCAGCCCCTGTGTATATTATAGAGAATAGCAGCCCCTGTGTATATTATAGAGAATAGCAGCCCCTGTGTATATTATAGAGAATAGCAGTCCCTGTGTATATTATAGAGAATAGCAGTCCCTGTGCATATTATAGAGAATAGCAGTCCCTGTGTATATTATAGAGAATAGCAGTCCCTGTGTATATTATAGAGAATAGCAGTCCCTGTGTATATTATAGAGAATAGCAGTCCCTGTGTATATTATAGAGAATAGCAGCCCCTGTGTATATTATAGAGAATTGCTGCCCCTGTGTATATTATAGAGAATAGCAGCCCCTGTGTATATTATAGAGAATAGAAGCCCCTGTGTATATTATAGAGAATAGCAGCCCCTGTGTATATTATAGAGAATAGCAGCCCCTGTGTATGTTATAGAGAATAGCAGTCCCTGTGTATATTATAGAGAATAGGAGCCCCTGTGTATGTTATAGAGAATAGCAGTCCCTGTGTATATTATAGAGAATAGCAGTCCCTGTGTATATTATAGAGAATAGCAGCCCCTGTGTCTATTATAGATAATAGCAGTCCCTGTGTATATTATAGAGAATAGCAGCCCCTGTGTATATTATAGAGAATAGCAGCCCCTGTGTATATTATAGAGAATAGCGGCCCCTGTGTATATTATAGAGAATAGCAGCCCCTGTGTATATTACAGAGAATAGCAGCCCCTGTGTATATTATAGATAATAGCAGCCCCTGTGTATATTATAGAGAATAGCAGCCCCTGTGTATATTATAGAGAATAGCAGTCCCTGTGTATATTATAGAGAATAGCGGCCCCTGTGTATATTATAGAGAATAGCAGTCCCTGTGTATATTACAGAGAATAGCAGTCCCTGTGTATATTACAGAGAATAGCAGTCCCTGTGTATATTACAGAGAATAGCAGTCCCTGTGTATATTATAGAGAATAGCAGTCCCTGTGTATATTATAGAGAATAGCAGTCCCTGTGTATATTATAGAGAATAGCAGTCCCTGTGTATATTATAGAGAATAGCAGTCCCTGTGTATATTATAGAGAATAGCAGTCCCTGTGTATATTACAGAGAATAGCAGTCCCTGTGTATATTACAGAGAATAGCAGCCCCTGTGTATATTATAGAGAATAGCAGTCCCTGTGTATATTATGGAGAATAGCAGTCCCTGTGTATATTATAGAGAATAGCAGTCCCTGTGTATATTATAGAGAATAGCAGTCCCTGTGTATATTATAGAGAATAGCAGCCCCTGTGTATATTATAGAGAATAGCAGTCCCTGTGTATATTATAGAGAATAGCTGCCCCTGTGTATATTATAGACAATAGCAGCCTCTGGGCATATTATAGAGAATAGCAGTCCCTGTGTATATTATAGAGAATAGCAGCCCCTGTTTATATTATAGATAATAGCAGCCTCTGTGCATATTATAGAGAATAGCAGCCCCTGTGTATATTATCGAGAATCGCAGCCCCTCTGTATATTATAGAGAATAGCAGTCCCTGTGTATATTATAGAGAATAGCAGTCCCTGTGTATATTATAGAGAATAGCAGCCCCTGTGTATATTATAGAGAATAGCAGCCCCTGTGTATATTATAGAGAATAGCAGCCCCTGTGTATATTATTAAGAATAGCAGCCCCTGTGTATATTACAGAGAATAGCAGCCCCTGTGTATATTATAGAGAATAGCAGCCCCTGTGTATATTATAGAGAATAGCAGCCCCTGTGTATATTATAGAGAATAGCAGTCCCTGTGTATATTACAGAGAATAGCAGTCCCTGTGTATATTATAGAGAATAGCAGTCCCTGTGTATATTACAGAGAATAGCAGTCCCTGTGTATATTATAGAGAATAGCAGCCCCTGTGTATATTATAGAGAATAGCAGTCCCTGTGTATATTATAGAGAATAGCAGTCCCTGTGTATATTATAGAGAATAGCAGTCCCTGTGTATATTACAGAGAATAGCAGTCCCTGTGTATATTATAGAGAATAGCAGTCCCTGTGTATATTATAGAGAATAGCAGCCCCTGTGTATATTATAGAGAATAGCAGTCCCTGTGTATATTATAGAGAATAGCAGTCCCTGTGTATATTATAGAGAATAGCAGTCCCTGTGTATATTATAGAGAATAGCAGTCCCTGTGTATATTATAGAGAATAGCAGCCCCTGTGTATATTATAGAGAATAGCAGCCCCTGTGTATATTATAGAGAATAGCAGTCCCTGTGTATAGTATAGAGAATAGCAGCCCCTGTGTATATTATAGAGAATAGCAGCCCCTGTGTATATTACAGAGAATAGCAGTCCCTGTGTATATTATACAGAATAGCAGTCCCTGTGTATATTATAGAGAATAGCAGTCCCTGTGTATATTATAGAGAATAGCAGCCCCTGTGTATATTATAGAGAATAGCAGCCCCTGAGTATATTATAGAGAATAGCGGCCCCTGTGTATATTATAGAGAATAGCAGCCCCTGTGTATATTATAGAGAATAGCAGCCAATGTGTATATTATATAGAATAGCAGCCCCTGTGTATATTATAGAGAATAGCAGACCCTGTGTATATTATAGAGAATAGCAGCCCCTGTGTATATTATAGAGAATAGCAGTCCCTGTGTATATTATAGAGAATAGCAGCCCCTGTGTATATTATAGAGAATAGCAGCCCCTGTGTATATTATAGAGAATAGCAGTCCCTGTGTATATTATAGAGAATAGCAGTCCCTGTGTATATTATAGAGAATAGCAGTCCCTGTGTATATTATAGAGAATAGCAGCCCCTGTGTATATTATAGAGAATAGCAGTCCCTGTGTATATTATAGAGAATAGCAGTCCCTGTGTATATTATAGAGAATAGCAGTCCCTGTGTATATTATAGAGAATAGCAGCCCCTGTGTATATTATAGAGAATAGCAGTCCCTGTGTATATTATAGAGAATAGCAGTCCCTGTGTATATTATAGAGAATAGCAGCTCCTGTGTATATTATAGAGAATAGCAGTCCCTGTGTATATTATAGAGAATAGCAGCCCCTGTGTATATTATGGAGAATAGCAGCCCCTGTGTATATTATAGAGAATAGCAGCCCCTGTGTATATTATAGAGAATAGCAGCCCCTGTGTATATTATAGAGAATAGCAGCCATTGTGTATATTACAGAGAATAGCAGCCCCTGTGTATATTATAGATAATAGCAGTCCCTGTGTATATTATAGAGAATAGCAGCCCCTGTGTATATTATGGAGAATAGCAGCCCCTGTGTATATTATAGAGAATAGCAGCCCCTGTGTATATTATAGAGAATAGCAGCCCCTGTGTATATTATGGAGAATAGCAGCCCCTGTGTATATTATAGAGAATAGCAGCCCCTGTGTATATTATAGATAATAGCAGCCGCTGTGTATATTATAGAGAATAGCAGCCCCTGTGTATATTATAGAGAATAGCAGCCCCTGTGTATATTATAGAGAATAGCAGCCCCTGTGTATATTATAGAGAATAGCAGTCCCTGTGTATATTATAGAGAATAGCAGCCCCTGTGTATATTATAGATAATAGCAGTCCCTGTGTATATTATAGAGAATAGCAGTCCCTGTGTATATTATAGAGAATAGCAGCCCCTGTGTATATTGTAGAGAATAGCAGCCCCTGTGTATATTATAGAGAATAACAGCCCCTGTGTATACTATAGAGAATAGCGGCCCCTGTGTATATTACAGAGAATAGCAGCCCCTGTGTATATTATAGAGAATAGCAGTCCCTGTGTATATTATAGAGAATAGCAGCCCCTGTGTATATTATAGAGAATAGCAGTCCCTGTGTATATTATGGAGAATAGCAGCCCCTGTGTATATTGTAGAGAATAGCAGCCCCTGTTTATATTATAGAGAATAGCAGCCCCTGTGTATATTATAGAGAATAGCAGTCCCTGTGTATATTATAGAGAATAGCAGTCCCTGTGTATATTACAGAGAATAGCAGTTCCTGTGTATATTACAGAGAATAGCAGTCCCTGTGTATATTACAGAGAATAGGAGTCCCTGTGTATATGATGGAGAATAGCAGTCCCTGTGTATATTATAGAGAATAGCAGTCCCTGTGTATATTATAGAGAATAGCAGCCCCTGTGTATATTATAGATAATAGCAGCCTCTGTGCATATTATAGAGAATAGCAGCCCCTGTGTATATTATAGAGAATAGCAGCCCCTGTGTATATTATAGAGAATAGCAGCCCCTGTGTATATTATGGAGAATAGCAGCCCCTGTGTATATTATAGAGAATAGCAGTCCCTGTGTATATTATAGAGAATAGCAGCCCCTGTGTATATTATGGAGAATAGCAGCCCCTGTGTATATTATAGAGAATAGCAGCCCCTGTGTATATTATAGATAATAGCAGCCGCTGTGTATATCATAGAGAATAGCAGTCCCTGTGTATATTATAGAGAATAGCAGTCCCTGTGTATATTATAGAGAATAGCAGCTCCTGTGTATATTATAGAGAATAGCAGTCCCTGTGTATATTATAGAGAATAGCAGTCCCTGTGTATATTATAGAGAATAGCAGTCCCTGTGTATATTATAGAGAATAGCAGCTCCTGTGTATATTATAGAGAATAGCAGCCCCTGTGTATATTATAGAGAATAGCAGCCCCTGTGTATATTATAGAGAATAGCAGTCCCTGTGTATATTATAGAGAATAGCAGCCCCTGTGTATGTTATAGAGAATAGCAGTCCCTATGTATATTATAGAGAATAGCAGCCCCTGTGTATATTATAGAGAATAGCAGTCCCTGTGTATATTATAGAGAATAGCAGTCCCTGTGTATATTATAGAGAATAGCAGTCCCTGTGTATATTATAGAGAATAGCAGCCCCTGTGTATATTATAGAGAATAGCAGCCCCAGTGTATATTATAGAGAATAGCAGCCCCTGTGTATATTATAGAGAATAGCAGTCCCTGTGTATATTATAGAGAATAGCAGTCCCTGTGTATATTATAGAGAATAGCAGCCCCTGTGTATATTATGGAGAATAGCAGCCCCTGTGTATATTGTAGAGAATAGCAGCCCCTGTGTATATTATAGAGAATAGCAGCCCCTGTGTATATTGCAGAGAATAGCAGCCCCTGTGTATATTATAGAGAATAGCAGCCCCTGTGTATATTATAGAGAATAGCAGCCCCTGTGTATATTATAGAGAATTGCAGTCCCTGTGTATATTACAGAGAATAGCAGTCCCTGTGTATATTACAGAGAATAGCAGTCCCTGTGTATATTACAGAGAATAGCAGTCCCTGTGTATATTATGGAGAATAGCAGGCCCTGTGTATATTATAGAGAATAGCAGTCCCTGTGTATATTATAGAGAATAGCAGCCCCTGTGTATATTATAGATAATAGCAGCCTCTGTGCATATTATAGAGAATAGCAGTCCCTGTGCATATTATAGAGAATAGCAGTCCCTGTGTATATTATAGAGAATAGCAGCCCCTGTGTATATTATGGAGAATAGCAGCCCCTGTGTATATTATAGAGAATAGCAGCCCCTGTGTATATTATAGATAATAGCAGCCGCTGTGTATATTATAGAGAATAGCAGCCCCTGTGTATATTATAGAGAATAGCAGCCCCTGTGTATATTATAGAGAATAGCAGCCCCTGTGTATATTATAGAGAATAGCAGCCCCTGTGTATATTATAGAGAATAGCAGTCCCTGTGTATATTATAGATAATAGCAGTCCCTGTGTATATTATAGAGAATAGCAGCCCCTGTGTATATTATAGAGAATAGCAGCCCCTGTGTATATTATACAGAATAGCAGCCCCTGTGTATATTATAGAGAATAGCGGCCCCTGTGTATATTATAGAGAATAGCAGTCCCTGTGTATATTACAGAGAATAGCAGTCCCTGTGTATATTACAGAGAAAAGCAGTCCCTGTGTATATTACAGAGAATAGCAGTCCCTGTGTATATTATAGAGAATAGCAGTCCCTGTGTATATTATAGAGAATAGCAGCCCCTGTGTATATTATAGAGAATAGCAGTCCCTGTGTATATTACAGAGAATAGCAGTCCCTGTGTATATTACAGAGAATAGCAGTCCCTGTGTATATTACAGAGAATAGCAGTCCCTGTGTATATTATAGATAATAGCAGTCCCCGTGTCTATTATAGAGAATAGCAGCCTCTGTGCATATTATAGAGAATAGCAGTCCCTGTGTATATTACAGAGAATAGCAGTCCCTGTGTATATTACAGAGAATAGCAGTCCCTGTGTATATTACAGTGAATAGCAGTCCCTGTGTATATTATAGAGAATAGCAGCCCCTGTGTATATTATAGATAATAGCAGCCCCTGTGTCTATTATAGAGAATAGCAGCCCCTGTGTATATTATAGAGAATAGCAGCCCCTGTGTATATTATAGAGAATAGCAGCCTCTGTGTATATTATAGAGAATAGCAGCCCCTGTGTATATTATAGAGAATAGCAGTCCCTGTGTATATTATAGAGAATAGCAGCCTCTGTGTATATTATAGAGAATAGCAGCCCCTGTGTATATTATAGAGAATAGCAGCCCCTGTGTATATTATAGAGAATAGCAGTCCCCGTGTCTATTATAGAGAATAGCAGCCCCTGTGTATATTATAGAGAATAGCAGCCCCTGTGTATATTATAGAGAATAGCAGCCTCTGTGTATATTATAGAGAATAGCAGCCCCTGTGTATATTATAGAGAATAGCAGTCCCTGTGCATATTATAGAGAATAGCAGTCCCTGTGTATATTATAGAGAATAGCAGCCCCTGTGTATATTATGGAGAATAGCAGCCCCTGTGTATATTATAGAGAATAGCAGCCCCTGTGTATATTATAGATAATAGCAGCCGCTGTGTATATTATAGAGAATAGCAGTCCCTGTGTATATTATAGAGAATAGCAGTCCAGGTGTATATTATAGAGAATAGCAGCTCCTGTGTATATTATAGAGAATAGCAGTCCCTGTGTATATTATAGAGAATAGCAGTCCCTGTGTATATTATAGAGAATAGCAGTCCCTGTGTATATTACAGAGAATAGCAGTCCCTGTGTATATTACAGAGAATAGCAGCCCCTGTGTATATTATAGAGAATAGCAGTCCCTGTGTATATTATGGAGAATAGCAGTCCCTGTGTATATTATAGAGAATAGCAGTCCCTGTGTATATTATAGAGAATAGCAGTCCCTGTGTATATTATAGAGAATAGCAGCCCCTGTGTATATTATAGAGAATAGCAGTCCCTGTGTATATTATAGAGAATAGCTGCCCCTGTGTATATTATAGATAATAGCAGCCTCTGTGCATATTATAGAGAATAGCAGTCCCTGTGTATATTATAGAGAATAGCAGCCCCTGTGTATATTATAGATAATAGCAGCCTCTGTGCATATTATAGAGAATAGCAGCCCCTGTGTATATTATCGAGAATAGCAGCCCCTGTGTATATTATAGAGAATAGCAGTCCCTGTGTATATTATAGAGAATAGCAGTCCCTGTGTATATTATAGAGAATAGCAGCCCCTGTGTATATTATAGAGAATAGCAGCCCCTGTGTATATTATAGAGAATAGCAGCCCCTGTGTATATTATAGAGAATAGCAGCCCCTGTGTATATTACAGAGAATAGCAGCCCCTGTGTATATTATAGAGAATAGCAGCCCCTGTGTATATTATAGAGAATAGCAGCCCCTGTGTATATTATAGAGAATAGCAGTCCCTGTGTATATTACAGAGAATAGCAGTCCCTGTGTATATTATAGAGAATAGCAGTCCCTGTGTATATTACAGAGAATAGCAGTCCCTGTGTATATTATAGAGAATAGCAGCCCCTGTGTATATTATAGAGAATAGCAGTCCCTGTGTATATTATAGAGAATAGCAGTCCCTGTGTATATTATAGAGAATAGCAGTCCCTGTGTATATTACAGAGAATAGCAGTCCCTGTGTATATTATAGAGAATAGCAGTCCCTGTGTATATTACAGAGAATAGCAGCCCCTGTGTATATTATAGAGAATAGCAGTCCCTGTGTATATTATAGAGAATAGCAGTCCCTGTGTATATTATAGAGAATAGCAGTCCCTGTGTATATTATAGAGAACAGCAGTCCCTGTGTATATTATAGAGAATAGCAGCCCCTGTGTATATTATAGAGAATAGCAGCCCCTGTGTATATTATAGAGAATAGCAGTCCCTGTGTATATTATAGAGAATAGCAGCCCCTGTGTATATTATAGAGAATAGCAGCCCCTGTGTATATTACAGAGAATAGCAGTCCCTGTGTATATTATAGAGAATAGCAGCCCCTGTGTATATTATAGAGAATAGCAGCCACTGTGTATATTATATAGAATAGCAGCCCCTGTGTATATTATAGAGAATAGCAGACCCTGTGTATATTATAGAGAATAGCAGCCCCTGTGTATATTATAGAGAATAGCAGTCCCTGTGTATATTATAGAGAATAGCAGCCCCTGTGTATATTATAGAGAATAGCAGCCCCTGTGTATATTATAGAGAATAGCAGTCCCTGTGTATATTATAGAGAATAGCAGTCCCTGTGTATATTATAGAGAATAGCAGTCCCTGTGTATATTATAGAGAATAGCAGCCCCTGTGTATATTATAGAGAATAGCAGTCCCTGTGTATATTATAGAGAATAGCAGTCCCTGTGTATATTATAGAGAATAGCAGTCCCTGTGTATATTATAGAGAATAGCAGCCCCTGTGTATATTATAGAGAATAGCAGCCCCTGTGTATATTATAGAGAATAGCAGTCCCTGTGTATATTATAGAGAATAGCAGTCCCTGTGTATATTATAGAGAATAGCAGTCCCTGTGTATATTATAGAGAATAGCAGCCCCTGTGTATATTATAGAGAATAGCAGTCCCTGTGTATATTATAGAGAATAGCAGCCCCTGTATATATTATAGATAATAGCAGCCTCTGTGCATATTATAGAGAATAGCAGTCCCTGTGCATATTATAGAGAATAACAGTCCCTGTGTATATTATAGAGAATAGCAGTCCCTGTGTATATTATAGAGAATAGCAGCCCCTGTGTATATTATGGAGAATAGCAGCCCCTGTGTATATTATAGAGAATAGCAGCCCCTGTGTATATTATAGATAATAGCAGTCCCTGTGTATATTATAGAGAATAGCAGTCCCTGTGTATATTATAGAGAATAGCAGTCCCTGTGTATATTATAGAGAATAGCAGCTCCTGTGTATATTATAGAGAATAGCAGTCTCTGTGTATATTATAGAGAATAGCAGCCCCTCTGTATATTATAGAGAATAGCAGTCCCTGTGCATATTATAGAGAATAGCAGTCCCTGTGTATATTATAGAGAATAGCAGTCCCTGTGTATATTATAGAGAATAGCAGCCCCTGTGTATATTATAGAGAATAGCAGCCCCTGTGTATATTATAGATAATAGCAGCCGCTGTGTATATTATAGAGAATAGCAGTCCCTGTGTATATTATAGAGAATAGCAGTCCCTGTGTATATTATAGAGAATAGCAGCTCCTGTGTATATTATAGAGAATAGCAGTCCCTGTGTATATTATAGAGAATAGCAGCCCCTGTGTATATTATAGATAATAGCAGTCCCTGTGTATATTATAGAGAATAGCAGCCCCTGTGTATATTATAGAGAATAGCAGCCCCTGTGTATATTGTAGAGAATAGCAGCCACTGTGTATATTATAGAGAATAACAGCCCCTGTGTATATTATAGAGAATAGCAGCCCCTGTTTATATTATAGAGAATAGCAGCCCCTGTGTATATTATAGAGAATAGCAGCCCCTGGGTATATTATAGAGAATAGCAGTCCCTGTGTATATTACAGAGAATAGCAGTTCCTGTGTATATTAAAGAGAATAGCAGTCCCTGTGTATATTACAGAGAATAGGAGTCCCTGTGTATATGATGGAGAATAGCAGTCCCTGTGTATATTATAGAGAATAGCAGTCCCTGTGTATATTATAGAGAATAGCAGCCCCTGTGTATATTATAGATAATAGCAGCCTCTGTGCATATTATAGAGAATAGCAGCCCCTGTGTATATTATAGAGAATAGCAGCCCCTGTGTATATTATAGAGAATAGCAGCCCCTGTGCATATTATAGAGAATAGCAGTCCCTGTGTATATTATAGAGAATAGCAGCCCCTGTGTATATTATAGATAATAGCAGCCTCTGTGCATATTATAGAGAATAGCAGCCCCTGTGTATATTATCGAGAATAGCAGCCCCTGTGTATATTATAGAGAATAGCAGTCCCTGTGTATATTATAGAGAATAGCAGTCCCTGTGTATATTACAGAGAATAGCAGTCCCTGTGTATATTATAGAGAATAGCAGCCCCTGTGTATATTATAGAGAATAGCAGTCCCTGTGTATATTATAGAGAATAGCAGTCCCTGTGTATATTATAGAGAATAGCAGTCCCTGTGTATATTACAGAGAATAGCAGTCCCTGTGTATATTATAGAGAATAGCAGTCCCTGTGTATATGAAAGAGAATAGCAGCCCCTGTGTATATTATAGAGAATAGCAGTCCCTGTGTATATTATAGAGAATAGCAGTCCCTGTGTATATTATAGAGAATAGCAGTCCCTGTGTATATTATAGAGAACAGCAGTCCCTGTGTATATTATAGAGAATAGCAGCCCCTGTGTATATTATAGAGAATAGCAGCCCCTGTGTATATTATAGAGAATAGCAGTCCCTGTGTATATTATAGAGAATAGCAGCCCCTGTGTATATTATAGAGAATAGCAGCCCCTGTGTATATTACAGAGAATAGCAGTCCCTGTGTATATTATAGAGAATAGCAGCCCCTGTGTATATTATAGAGAATAGCAGCCACTGTGTATATTATATAGAATAGCAGCCCCTGTGTATATTATAGAGAATAGCAGACCCTGTGTATATTATAGAGAATAGCAGCCCCTGTGTATATTATAGAGAATAGCAGTCCCTGTGTATATTATAGAGAATAGCAGCCCCTGTGTATATTATAGAGAATAGCAGCCCCTGTGTATATTATAGAGAATAGCAGTCCCTGTGTATATTATAGAGAATAGCAGTCCCTGTGTATATTATAGAGAATAGCAGTCCCTGTGTATATTATAGAGAATAGCAGCCCCTGTGTATATTATAGAGAATAGCAGTCCCTGTGTATATTATAGAGAATAGCAGTCCCTGTGTATATTATAGAGAATAGCAGTCCCTGTGTATATTATAGAGAATAGCAGCCCCTGTGTATATTATAGAGAATAGCAGCCCCTGTGTATATTATAGAGAATAGCAGTCCCTGTGTATATTATAGAGAATAGCAGTCCCTGTGTATATTATAGAGAATAGCAGTCCCTGTGTATATTATAGAGAATAGCAGCCCCTGTGTATATTATAGAGAATAGCAGTCCCTGTGTATATTATAGAGAATAGCAGCCCCTGTATATATTATAGATAATAGCAGCCTCTGTGCATATTATAGAGAATAGCAGTCCCTGTGCATATTATAGAGAATAGCAGTCCCTGTGTATATTATAGAGAATAGCAGTCCCTGTGTATATTATAGAGAATAGCAGCCCCTGTGTATATTATGGAGAATAGCAGCCCCTGTGTATATTATAGAGAATAGCAGCCCCTGTGTATATTATAGATAATAGCAGTCCCTGTGTATATTATAGAGAATAGCAGTCCCTGTGTATATTATAGAGAATAGCAGTCCCTGTGTATATTATAGAGAATAGCAGCTCCTGTGTATATTATAGAGAATAGCAGTCTCTGTGTATATTATAGAGAATAGCAGCCCCTCTGTATATTATAGAGAATAGCAGTCCCTGTGCATATTATAGAGAATAGCAGTCCCTGTGTATATTATAGAGAATAGCAGTCCCTGTGTATATTATAGAGAATAGCAGCCCCTGTGTATATTATAGAGAATAGCAGCCCCTGTGTATATTATAGATAATAGCAGCCGCTGTGTATATTATAGAGAATAGCAGTCCCTGTGTATATTATAGAGAATAGCAGTCCCTGTGTATATTATAGAGAATAGCAGCTCCTGTGTATATTATAGAGAATAGCAGTCCCTGTGTATATTATAGAGAATAGCAGCCCCTGTGTATATTATGGAGAATAGCAGCCCCTGTGTATATTATAGGGAATAGCAGCCCCTGTGTATTTTATAGAGAATAGCAGCCCCTGTGTATATTATAGAGAATAGCAGCCCCTGTGTATATTACAGAGAATAGCAGCCCCTGTGTATATTATAGATAATAGCAGCCTCTGTGCATATTATAGAGAATAGCAGTCCCTGTGCATATTATAGAGAATAGCAGTCCCTGTGTATATTATAGAGAATTGCAGCCCCTGTGTATATTATGGAGAATAGCAGCCCCTGTGTATATTATAGAGAATAGCAGCCCCTGTGTATATTATAGATAATAGCAGCCGCTGTGTATATTATAGAGAATAGCAGCCCCTGTGTATATTATAGAGAATAGCAGCCCCTGTGTATATTATAGAGAATAGCAGCCCCTGTGTATATTATAGAGAATAGCAGTCCCTGTGTATATTATAGAGAATAGCAGCCCCTGTGTATATTATAGATAATAGCAGTCCCTGTGTATATTATAGAGAATAGCAGCCCCTGTGTATATTATAGAGAATAGCAGCCCCTGTGTATATTGTAGAGAATAGCAGCCCCTGTGTATATTATAGAGAATAACAGCCCCTGTGTATATTATAGAGAATAGCAGCCCCTGTGTATATTATAGAGAATAGCAGCCCCTGTGTATATTATAGAGAATAGCAGCCCCTGTGTATATTATAGAGAATAGCAGTCCCTGTGTATATTATAGAGAATAGCAGTCCCTGTGTATATTACAGAGAATAGCAGTTCCTGTGTATATTAAAGAGAATAGCAGTCCCTGTGTATATTACAGAGAATAGGAGTCCCTGTGTATATGATGGAGAATAGCAGTCCCTGTGTATATTATAGAGAATAGCAGTCCCTGTGTATATTATAGAGAATAGCAGCCCCTGTGTATATTATAGATAATAGCAGCCTCTGTGCATATTATAGAGAATAGCAGCCCCTGTGTATATTATAGAGAATAGCAGCCCCTGTGTATATTATAGAGAATAGCAGCCCCTGTGTATATTATGGAGAATAGCAGCCCCTGTGTATATTATAGAGAATAGCAGTCCCTGTGTATATTATAGAGAATAGCAGCCCCTGTGTATATTATGGAGAATAGCAGCCCCTGTGTATATTATAGAGAAAAGCAGCCCCTGTGTATATTATAGCTAATAGCAGCCGCTGTGTATATTATAGAGAATAGCAGTCCCTGTGTATATTATAGAGAATAGCAGTCCCTGTGTATATTATAGAGAAAGCAGCTCCTGTGTATATTATAGAGAATAGCAGTCCCTGTGTATATTATAGAGAATAGCAGTCCCTGTGTATATTATAGAGAATAGCAGTCCCTGTGTATATTATAGAGAATAGCAGCCCCTGTGTATATTATAGAGAATAGCAGCCCCTGTGTATATTATAGAGAATAGCAGCCCCTGTGTATATTATAGAGAATAGCAGTCCCTGTGTATATTATAGAGAATAGCAGCCCCTGTGTATGTTATAGAGAATAGCAGTCCCTGTGTATATTATAGAGAATAGCAGCCCCTGTGTATATTATAGAGAATAGCAGTCCCTGTGTATATTATAGAGAATAGCAGTCCCTGAGTATATTATAGAGAATAGCAGTCCCTGTGTATATTATAGAGAATAGCAGCCCCTGTGTATATTATAGAGAATAGCAGCCCCAGTGTATATTATAGAGAATAGCAGCCCCTGTGTATATTATAGAGAATAGCAGTCCCTGTGTATATTATAGAGAATAGCAGTCCCTGTGTATATTATAGAGAATAGCAGCCCCTGTGTATATTATGGAGAATAGCAGCCCCTGTGTATATTGTAGAGAATAGCAGCCCCTGTGTATATTATAGAGAATAGCAGCCCCTGTGTATATTGCAGAGAATAGCAGCCCCTGTGTATATTATAGAGAATAGCAGCCCCTGTGTATATTATAGAGAATAGCAGCCCCTGTGTATATTATAGAGAATTGCAGTCCCTGTGTATATTACAGAGAATAGCAGTCCCTGTGTATATTACAGAGAATAGCAGTCCCTGTGTATATTACAGAGAATAGCAGTCCCTGTGTATATTATGGAGAATAGCAGGCCCTGTGTATATTATAGAGAATAGCAGTCCCTGTGTATATTATAGAGAATAGCAGCCCCTGTGTATATTATAGATAATAGCAGCCTCTGTGCATATTATAGAGAATAGCAGTCCCTGTGCATATTATAGAGAATAGCAGTCCCTGTGTATATTATAGAGAATAGCAGCCCCTGTGTATATTATGGAGAATAGCAGCCCCTGTGTATATTATAGAGAATAGCAGCCCCTGTGTATATTATAGATAATAGCAGCCGCTGTGTATATTATAGAGAATAGCAGCCCCTGTGTATATTATAGAGAATAGCAGCCCCTGTGTATATTATAGAGAATAGCAGCCCCTGTGTATATTATAGAGAATAGCAGCCCCTGTGTATATCATAGAGAATAGCAGTCCCTGTGTATATTATAGAGAATAGCAGCCCCTGTGTATATTATAGATAATAGCAGTCCCTGTGTATATTATAGAGAATAGCAGCCCCTGTGTATATTATAGAGAATAGCAGCCCCTGTGTATATTATAGAGAATAGCAGCCCCTGTGTATATTATAGAGAATAGCAGCCCCTGTGTATATTATAGAGAATAGCGGCCCCTGTGTATATTATAGAGAATAGCAGCCCCTGTGTATATTATAGAGAATAGCAGTCCCTGTGTATATTATAGATAATAGCAGTCCCTGTGTATATTATAGAGAATAGCAGCCCCTGTGTATATTATAGAGAATAGCAGCCCCTGTGTATATTATAGAGAATAGCAGCCCCTGTGTATATTATAGAGAATAGCGGCCCCTGTGTATATTATAGAGAATAGCAGCCCCTGTGTATATTATAGAGAATAGCAGCCCCTGTGTATATTATAGATAATAGCAGTCCCTGTGTATATTATAGAGAATAGCAGCCCCTGTGTATATTATAGCGAATAGCAGCCCCTGTGTATATTATAGAGAATAGCAGCCCCTGTGTATATTATAGAGAATAGCGGCCCCTGTGTATATTATAGAGAATAGCAGTCCCTGTGTATATTACAGAGAATAGCAGTCCCTGTGTATATTACAGAGAATAGCAGTCCCTGTGTATATTACAGAGAATAGCAGTCCCTGTGTATATTATAGAGAATAGCAGTCCCTGTGTATATTATAGAGAATAGCAGCCCCTGTGTATATTATAGAGAATAGCAGTCCCTGTGTATATTACAGAGAATAGCAGTCCCTGTGTATATTACAGAGAATAGCAGTCCCTGTGTATATTACAGAGAATAGCAGTCCCTGTGTATATTATAGATAATAGCAGTCCCCGTGTCTATTATAGAGAATAGCAGCCTCTGTGCATATTATAGAGAATAGCAGTCCCTGTGTATATTACAGAGAATAGCAGTCCCTGTGTATATTACAGAGAATAGCAGTCCCTGTGTATATTACAGTGAATAGCAGTCCCTGTGTATATTATAGAGAATAGCAGCCCCTGTGTATATTATAGATAATAGCAGTCCCCGTGTCTATTATAGAGAATAGCAGCCCCTGTGTATATTATAGAGAATAGCAGCCCCTGTGTATATTATAGAGAATAGCAGCCTCTGTGTATATTATAGAGAATAGCAGCCCCTGTGTATATTATAGAGAATAGCAGTCCCTGTGCATATTATAGAGAATAGCAGTCCCTGTGTATATTATAGAGAATAGCAGTCCCTGTGTATATTATAGAGAATAGCAGCCCCTGTGTATATTATAGAGAATAGCAGCCCCTGTGTATATTATAGAGAATAGCAGCCCCTGTGTATATTATAGAGAATAGCAGCCCCTGTGTATATTATAGAGAATAGCAGCTCCTGTGTATATTATAGAGAATAGCAGCCCCTGTGTATATTATAGAGAATAGCAGTCCCTGTGTATATTATAGAGAATAGCAGCCCCTGTGTATATTATAGAGAATAGCAGCCCCTGTGTATATTATAGAGAATAGCAGCCCCTGTGTATATTATAGAGAATAGCAGCTCCTGTGTCTATTATAGAGAATAGCAGCCCCTGTGTATATTATAGAGAATAGCGGCCCCTGTGTATATTATAGAGAATAGCAGCCCCTGTGTATATTATAGAGAATAGCAGCCCCTGTGTATATTATAGAGAATAGCAGCCCCTGTGTATATTATATAGAATAGCGGCCCCTGTGTATATTATAGAGAATAGCAGCCCCTGTGTATATTATAGATAATAACAGTCCCTGTGTATATTATAGAGAATAGCAGCCCCTGTGTATATTATAGAGAATAGCAGCCCCTGTGTATATTATAGAGAATAGCAGCCCCTGTGTATATTATAGAGAATAGCAGCCCCTGTGTATATTATAGAGAATAGCAGCCCCTGTGTATATTATAGAGAATAGCAGTCCCTGTGTATATTATAGAGAATAGCAGCCCCTGTGTATATTTCAGAGAATCGCAGCCCCTGTGTATATTATAGAGAATAGCAGCCCCTGTGCATATTATAGAGAATAGCAGCCCCTGTGTATATTATAGAGAATAGCAGCCCCTGTGTATATTATAGAGAATAGCAGCCCCTGTGTATATTATAGAGAATAGCAGCCCCTGTGTATATTATAGAGAATAGCAGTCCCTGTGTATATTACAGAGAATAGCAGTCCCTGTGTATATTACAGAGAATAGCAGTCCCTGTGTATATTACAGAGAATAGCAGTCCCTGTGTATATTATGGAGAATAGCAGTCCCTGTGTATATTATAGAGAATAGCAGTCCCTGTGTATATTATAGAAATAGCAGCCCCTGTGTATATTATAGATAATAGCAGCCTCTGTGCATATTATAGAGAATAGCAGTCCCTGTGCATATTATAGAGAATAGCAGTCCCTGTGTATATTATAGAGAATAGCAGTCCCTGTGTATATTATAGAGAATAGCAGCCCCTGTGTATATTATGGAGAATAGCAGCCCCTGTGTATATTATAGAGAATAGCAGCCCCTGTGTATATTATAGATAATAGCAGCCGCTGTGTATATTATAGAGAATAGCAGTCCCTGTGTATATTATAGAGAATAGCAGTCCCTGTGTATATTATAGAGAATAGCAGCTCCTGTGTATATTATAGAGAATAGCAGTCCCTGTGTATATTATAGAGAATAGCAGTCCCTGTGTATATTATAGAGAATAGCAGTCCCTGTGTATATTATAGAGAATAGCAGCCCCTGTGTATATTATAGAGAATAGCAGCCCCTGTGTATATTATAGAGAATAGCAGCCCCTGTGTATATTATAGAGAATAGCAGTCCCTGTGTATATTATAGAGAATAGCAGCCACTGTGTATGTTATAGAGAATAGCAGTCCCTGTGTATATTATAGAGAATTGCAGCCCCTGTGTATATTATAGAGAATAGCAGTCCCTGTGTATATTATAGAGAATAGCAGTCCCTGTGTATATTATAGAGAATAGCAGTCCCTGTGTATATTATAGAGAATAGCAGCCCCTGTGTATATTATAGAGAATAGCAGCCCCTGTGTATATTATAGAGAATAGCAGCCCCTGTGTATATTATAGAGAATAGCAGTCCCTGTGTATATTATAGAGAATAGCAGTCCCTGTGTATATTATAGAGAATAGCAGTCCCTGTGTATATTATGGAGAATAGCAGCCCCTGTGTATATTGTAGAGAATAGCAGCCCCTGTGTATATTATAGAGAATAGCAGCCCCTGTGTATATTGCAGAGAATAGCAGCCCCTGTGTATATTATAGAGAATAGCAGCCCCTGTGTATATTATAGAGAATAGCAGCCCCTGTGTATATTATAGAGAATAGCAGTCCCTGTGTATATTACAGAGAATAGCAGTCCCTGTGTATATTACAGAGAATAGCAGTCCCTGTGTATATTACAGAGAATAGCAGTCCCTGTGTATATTATGGAGAATAGCAGGCCCTGTGTATATTATAGAGAATAGCAGTCCCTGTGTATATTATAGAGAATAGCAGCCCCTGTGTATATTATAGATAATAGCAGCCTCTGTGCATATTATAGAGAATAGCAGTCCCTGTGCATATTATAGAGAATAGCAGTCCCTGTGTATATTATAGAGAATAGCAGCCCCTGTGTATATTATGGAGAATAGCAGCCCCTGTGTATATTATAGAGAATAGCAGCCCCTGTGTATATTATAGAGAATAGCAGCCCCTGTGTATATTATAGAGAATAGCAACCCCTGTGTATATTATAGAGAATAGCAGTCCCTGTGTATATTATAGAGAATAGCAGCCCCTGTGTATATTATAGAGAATAGCAGTCCCTGTGTATATTATAGAGAATAGCAGCCCCTGTGTATATTATAGAGAATAGGAGCCCCTGTGTATATTATAGAGAATAGCAGCCCCTGTGTATATTATAGAGAATAGCAGCCCCTGTGGATATTATAGAGAATAGCAGCCCCTGTGTATATTATAGAGAATAGCGGCCCCTGTGTATATTATAGAGAATAGCAGCCCCTGTGTATATTATAGAGAATAGCAGTCCCTGTGTATATTATAGATAATAGCAGTCCCTGTGTACATTATAGAGAATAGCGGCCCCTGTGTATATTATAGAGAATAGCAGCCCCTGTGTATATTATAGAGAATAGCAGTCCCTGTGTATATTATAGATAATAGCAGTACCTGTGTGTATTATAGAGAATAGCAGCCCCTGTGTATATTATAGAGAATAGCGGCCCCTGTGTATATTATAGAGAATAGCAGTCCCTGTGTATATTACAGAGAATAGCAGTCCCTGTGTATATTACAGAGAATAGCAGTCCCTGTGCATATTACAGAGAATAGCAGTCCCTGTGTATATTATAGAGAATAGCAGTCCCTGTGTATATTATAGAGAATAGCAGCCCCTGTGTATATTATAGAGAATAGCAGTCCCTGTGTATATTACAGAGAATAGCAGTCCCTGTGTATATTACAGAGAATAGCAGTCCCTGTGTATATTACAGAGAATAGCAGTCCCTGTGTATATTATAGATAATTGCAGTCCCCGTGTCTATTATAGAGAATAGCAGCCTCTGTGCATATTATAGAGAATAGCAGTCCCTGTGTATATTACAGAGAATAGCAGTCCCTGTGTATATTACAGAGAATAGCAGTCCCTGTGTATATTACAGAGAATAGCAGTCCCTGTGTATATTATAGAGAGTAGCAGCCCCTGTGTATATTATAGATAATAGCAGTCCCCGTGTCTATTATAGAGAATAGCAGCCCCTGTGTATATTATAGAGAATAGCAGCCCCTGTGTATATTATAGAGAATAGCAGTCCCTGTGCATATTATAGAGAATAGCAGTCCCTGTGTATATTATAGAGAATAGCAGTCCCTGTGTATATTATAGAGAATAGCAGCCCCTGTGTATATTATAGAGAATAGCAGCCCCTGTGTATATTATAGAGAATAGCAGTCCCTGTGTATATTATAGAGAATAGCAGCCCCTGTGTATATTATAGAGAATAGCAGCCCCTGTGTATATTATAGAGAATAGCAGCCCCTGTGTATATTATAGAGAATAGCAGCCCCTGTGTATATTATAGAGAATAGCAGCCCCTGTGTATATTACAGAGAATAGCAGCCCCTGTGTATATTATAGAGAATAGCAGCCCCTGTGTATATTATAGAGAAAAGCAGCTCCTGTGTATATTATAGAGAATAGCAGCCCCTGTGTATATTATAGAGAATAGCAGCTCCTGTGTATATTATAGAGAATAGCAGCCCCTGTGTATATTATAGAGAATAGCAGCCCCTGTGTATATTATAGAGAATAGCAGCCCCTGTGTATATTATAGAGAATAGCAGCTCCTGTGTATATTATAGAGAATAGCAGCCCCTGTGTATATTATAGAGAATAGCAGCTCCTGTGTATATTATAGAGAATAGCAGCCCCTGTGTATATTATAGAGAATAGCAGCTCCTGTGTCTATTATAGAGAATAGCGGCCCCTGTGTATATTATAGAGAATAGCAGCCCCTGTGTATATTATAGAGAATAGCAGCCCCTGTGTATATTATAGAGAATAACAGCCCCTGTGTATATTATAGAGAATAGCAGCCCCTGTGTATATTATATAGAATAGCGGCCCCTGTGCATATTATAGAGAATAGCAGCCCCTGTGTATATTATAGAGAATAGCAGCCCCTGTGTCTATTATAGAGAATAGCAGTCCCTGTGTATATTATAGAGAATAGCAGCCCCTGTGTATATTATAGAGAATAGCAGCCCCTGTGTATATTATAGAGAATAGCAGCCCCTGTGTATATTATAGATAATAGCAGTCCCTGTGTATATTATAGAGAATAGCAGCCCCTGTGTATATTATAGAGAATAGCAGCCCCTGTGTATATCATAGAGAATAGCAGTCCCTGTGTATATTATAGAGAATAGCAGCCCCTGTGTATATTATAGATAATAGCAGTCCCTGTGTATATTATAGAGAATAGCAGCCCCTGTGTATATTATAGAGAATAGCAGCCCCTGTGTATATTATAGAGAATAGCAGCCCCTGTGTATATTATAGAGAATAGCAGCCCCTGTGTATATTATAGAGAATAGCGGCCCCTGTGTATATTATAGAGAATAGCAGCCCCTGTGTATATTATAGAGAATAGCAGTCCCTGTGTATATTATAGATAATAGCAGTCCCTGTGTATATTATAGAGAATAGCAGCCCCTGTGTATATTATAGAGAATAGCAGCCCCTGTGTATATTATAGAGAATAGCAGCCCCTGTGTATATTATAGAGAATAGCGGCCCCTGTGTATATTATAGAGAATAGCAGCCCCTGTGTATATTATAGAGAATAGCAGCCCCTGTGTATATTATAGATAATAGCAGTCCCTGTGTATATTATAGAGAATAGCAGCCCCTGTGTATATTATAGCGAATAGCAGCCCCTGTGTATATTATAGAGAATAGCAGCCCCTGTGTATATTATAGAGAATAGCGGCCCCTGTGTATA
Source organism: Mustelus asterias (assembly GCF_964213995.1). NCBI lineage: Eukaryota > Metazoa > Chordata > Chondrichthyes > Carcharhiniformes > Triakidae > Mustelus > Mustelus asterias. The sequence continues at coordinate 47,415 of NW_027591277.1, forward strand.
TTATAGAGAATAGCAGTCCCTGTGTATATTACAGAGAATAGCAGTCCCTGTGTATATTACAGAGAATAGCAGTCCCTGTGTATATTACAGAGAATAGCAGTCCCTGTGTATATTATAGAGAATAGCAGTCCCTGTGTATATTATAGAGAATAGCAGCCCCTGTGTATATTATAGAGAATAGCAGTCCCTGTGTATATTACAGAGAATAGCAGTCCCTGTGTATATTACAGAGAATAGCAGTCCCTGTGTATATTACAGAGAATAGCAGTCCCTGTGTATATTATAGATAATAGCAGTCCCCGTGTCTATTATAGAGAATAGCAGCCTCTGTGCATATTATAGAGAATAGCAGTCCCTGTGTATATTACAGAGAATAGCAGTCCCTGTGTATATTACAGAGAATAGCAGTCCCTGTGTATATTACAGTGAATAGCAGTCCCTGTGTATATTATAGAGAATAGCAGCCCCTGTGTATATTATAGATAATAGCAGTCCCCGTGTCTATTATAGAGAATAGCAGCCCCTGTGTATATTATAGAGAATAGCAGCCCCTGTGTATATTATAGAGAATAGCAGCCTCTGTGTATATTATAGAGAATAGCAGCCCCTGTGTATATTATAGAGAATAGCAGTCCCTGTGCATATTATAGAGAATAGCAGTCCCTGTGTATATTATAGAGAATAGCAGTCCCTGTGTATATTATAGAGAATAGCAGCCCCTGTGTATATTATAGAGAATAGCAGCCCCTGTGTATATTATAGAGAATAGCAGCCCCTGTGTATATTATAGAGAATAGCAGCCCCTGTGTATATTATAGAGAATAGCAGCTCCTGTGTATATTATAGAGAATAGCAGCCCCTGTGTATATTATAGAGAATAGCAGTCCCTGTGTATATTATAGAGAATAGCAGCCCCTGTGTATATTATAGAGAATAGCAGCCCCTGTGTATATTATAGAGAATAGCAGCCCCTGTGTATATTATAGAGAATAGCAGCTCCTGTGTCTATTATAGAGAATAGCAGCCCCTGTGTATATTATAGAGAATAGCGGCCCCTGTGTATATTATAGAGAATAGCAGCCCCTGTGTATATTATAGAGAATAGCAGCCCCTGTGTATATTATAGAGAATAGCAGCCCCTGTGTATATTATATAGAATAGCGGCCCCTGTGTATATTATAGAGAATAGCAGCCCCTGTGTATATTATAGATAATAACAGTCCCTGTGTATATTATAGAGAATAGCAGCCCCTGTGTATATTATAGAGAATAGCAGCCCCTGTGTATATTATAGAGAATAGCAGCCCCTGTGTATATTATAGAGAATAGCAGCCCCTGTGTATATTATAGAGAATAGCAGCCCCTGTGTATATTATAGAGAATAGCAGTCCCTGTGTATATTATAGAGAATAGCAGCCCCTGTGTATATTTCAGAGAATCGCAGCCCCTGTGTATATTATAGAGAATAGCAGCCCCTGTGCATATTATAGAGAATAGCAGCCCCTGTGTATATTATAGAGAATAGCAGCCCCTGTGTATATTATAGAGAATAGCAGCCCCTGTGTATATTATAGAGAATAGCAGCCCCTGTGTATATTATAGAGAATAGCAGTCCCTGTGTATATTACAGAGAATAGCAGTCCCTGTGTATATTACAGAGAATAGCAGTCCCTGTGTATATTACAGAGAATAGCAGTCCCTGTGTATATTATGGAGAATAGCAGTCCCTGTGTATATTATAGAGAATAGCAGTCCCTGTGTATATTATAGAAATAGCAGCCCCTGTGTATATTATAGATAATAGCAGCCTCTGTGCATATTATAGAGAATAGCAGTCCCTGTGCATATTATAGAGAATAGCAGTCCCTGTGTATATTATAGAGAATAGCAGTCCCTGTGTATATTATAGAGAATAGCAGCCCCTGTGTATATTATGGAGAATAGCAGCCCCTGTGTATATTATAGAGAATAGCAGCCCCTGTGTATATTATAGATAATAGCAGCCGCTGTGTATATTATAGAGAATAGCAGTCCCTGTGTATATTATAGAGAATAGCAGTCCCTGTGTATATTATAGAGAATAGCAGCTCCTGTGTATATTATAGAGAATAGCAGTCCCTGTGTATATTATAGAGAATAGCAGTCCCTGTGTATATTATAGAGAATAGCAGTCCCTGTGTATATTATAGAGAATAGCAGCCCCTGTGTATATTATAGAGAATAGCAGCCCCTGTGTATATTATAGAGAATAGCAGCCCCTGTGTATATTATAGAGAATAGCAGTCCCTGTGTATATTATAGAGAATAGCAGCCACTGTGTATGTTATAGAGAATAGCAGTCCCTGTGTATATTATAGAGAATTGCAGCCCCTGTGTATATTATAGAGAATAGCAGTCCCTGTGTATATTATAGAGAATAGCAGTCCCTGTGTATATTATAGAGAATAGCAGTCCCTGTGTATATTATAGAGAATAGCAGCCCCTGTGTATATTATAGAGAATAGCAGCCCCTGTGTATATTATAGAGAATAGCAGCCCCTGTGTATATTATAGAGAATAGCAGTCCCTGTGTATATTATAGAGAATAGCAGTCCCTGTGTATATTATAGAGAATAGCAGTCCCTGTGTATATTATGGAGAATAGCAGCCCCTGTGTATATTGTAGAGAATAGCAGCCCCTGTGTATATTATAGAGAATAGCAGCCCCTGTGTATATTGCAGAGAATAGCAGCCCCTGTGTATATTATAGAGAATAGCAGCCCCTGTGTATATTATAGAGAATAGCAGCCCCTGTGTATATTATAGAGAATAGCAGTCCCTGTGTATATTACAGAGAATAGCAGTCCCTGTGTATATTACAGAGAATAGCAGTCCCTGTGTATATTACAGAGAATAGCAGTCCCTGTGTATATTATGGAGAATAGCAGGCCCTGTGTATATTATAGAGAATAGCAGTCCCTGTGTATATTATAGAGAATAGCAGCCCCTGTGTATATTATAGATAATAGCAGCCTCTGTGCATATTATAGAGAATAGCAGTCCCTGTGCATATTATAGAGAATAGCAGTCCCTGTGTATATTATAGAGAATAGCAGCCCCTGTGTATATTATGGAGAATAGCAGCCCCTGTGTATATTATAGAGAATAGCAGCCCCTGTGTATATTATAGAGAATAGCAGCCCCTGTGTATATTATAGAGAATAGCAACCCCTGTGTATATTATAGAGAATAGCAGTCCCTGTGTATATTATAGAGAATAGCAGCCCCTGTGTATATTATAGAGAATAGCAGTCCCTGTGTATATTATAGAGAATAGCAGCCCCTGTGTATATTATAGAGAATAGGAGCCCCTGTGTATATTATAGAGAATAGCAGCCCCTGTGTATATTATAGAGAATAGCAGCCCCTGTGGATATTATAGAGAATAGCAGCCCCTGTGTATATTATAGAGAATAGCGGCCCCTGTGTATATTATAGAGAATAGCAGCCCCTGTGTATATTATAGAGAATAGCAGTCCCTGTGTATATTATAGATAATAGCAGTCCCTGTGTACATTATAGAGAATAGCGGCCCCTGTGTATATTATAGAGAATAGCAGCCCCTGTGTATATTATAGAGAATAGCAGTCCCTGTGTATATTATAGATAATAGCAGTACCTGTGTGTATTATAGAGAATAGCAGCCCCTGTGTATATTATAGAGAATAGCGGCCCCTGTGTATATTATAGAGAATAGCAGTCCCTGTGTATATTACAGAGAATAGCAGTCCCTGTGTATATTACAGAGAATAGCAGTCCCTGTGCATATTACAGAGAATAGCAGTCCCTGTGTATATTATAGAGAATAGCAGTCCCTGTGTATATTATAGAGAATAGCAGCCCCTGTGTATATTATAGAGAATAGCAGTCCCTGTGTATATTACAGAGAATAGCAGTCCCTGTGTATATTACAGAGAATAGCAGTCCCTGTGTATATTACAGAGAATAGCAGTCCCTGTGTATATTATAGATAATTGCAGTCCCCGTGTCTATTATAGAGAATAGCAGCCTCTGTGCATATTATAGAGAATAGCAGTCCCTGTGTATATTACAGAGAATAGCAGTCCCTGTGTATATTACAGAGAATAGCAGTCCCTGTGTATATTACAGAGAATAGCAGTCCCTGTGTATATTATAGAGAGTAGCAGCCCCTGTGTATATTATAGATAATAGCAGTCCCCGTGTCTATTATAGAGAATAGCAGCCCCTGTGTATATTATAGAGAATAGCAGCCCCTGTGTATATTATAGAGAATAGCAGTCCCTGTGCATATTATAGAGAATAGCAGTCCCTGTGTATATTATAGAGAATAGCAGTCCCTGTGTATATTATAGAGAATAGCAGCCCCTGTGTATATTATAGAGAATAGCAGCCCCTGTGTATATTATAGAGAATAGCAGTCCCTGTGTATATTATAGAGAATAGCAGCCCCTGTGTATATTATAGAGAATAGCAGCCCCTGTGTATATTATAGAGAATAGCAGCCCCTGTGTATATTATAGAGAATAGCAGCCCCTGTGTATATTATAGAGAATAGCAGCCCCTGTGTATATTACAGAGAATAGCAGCCCCTGTGTATATTATAGAGAATAGCAGCCCCTGTGTATATTATAGAGAAAAGCAGCTCCTGTGTATATTATAGAGAATAGCAGCCCCTGTGTATATTATAGAGAATAGCAGCTCCTGTGTATATTATAGAGAATAGCAGCCCCTGTGTATATTATAGAGAATAGCAGCCCCTGTGTATATTATAGAGAATAGCAGCCCCTGTGTATATTATAGAGAATAGCAGCTCCTGTGTATATTATAGAGAATAGCAGCCCCTGTGTATATTATAGAGAATAGCAGCTCCTGTGTATATTATAGAGAATAGCAGCCCCTGTGTATATTATAGAGAATAGCAGCTCCTGTGTCTATTATAGAGAATAGCGGCCCCTGTGTATATTATAGAGAATAGCAGCCCCTGTGTATATTATAGAGAATAGCAGCCCCTGTGTATATTATAGAGAATAACAGCCCCTGTGTATATTATAGAGAATAGCAGCCCCTGTGTATATTATATAGAATAGCGGCCCCTGTGCATATTATAGAGAATAGCAGCCCCTGTGTATATTATAGAGAATAGCAGCCCCTGTGTCTATTATAGAGAATAGCAGTCCCTGTGTATATTATAGAGAATAGCAGCCCCTGTGTATATTATAGAGAATAGCAGCCCCTGTGTATATTATAGAGAATAGCAGCCCCTGTGTATATTATAGAGAATAGCAGTCCCTGTGTATATTACAGAGAATAGCAGTCCCTGTGTATATTACAGAGAATAGCAGTCCCTGTGTATATTACAGAGAATAGCAGTCCCTGTGTATATTATGGAGAATAGCAGTCCCTGTGTATATTATAGAGAATAGCAGTCCCTGTGTATATTATAGAGAATAGCAGCCCCTGTGTATATTATAGATAATAGCAGCCTCTGTGCATATTATAGAGAATAGCAGTCCCTGTGCATATTATAGAGAATAGCAGTCCCTGTGTATATTATAGAGAATAGCAGCCCCTGTGTATATTATAGAGAATAGCAGCCCCTGTGTATATTATAGAGAATAGCAGCCCCTGTGTATATTATAGAGAATAGCAGTCCCTGTGTATATTATAGAGAATAGCAGCCCCTGTGTATATTATAGAGAATAGCAGCCCCTGTGTCTATTATAGAGAATAGCAGCCCCTGTGTATATTATAGAGAATAGCAGCCCCTGTGTCTATTATAGAGAATAGCAGCCCCTGTGTATATTATATAGAATAGCAGCCCCTGTGTATATTATAGAGAATAGCAGCCCCTGTGTATATTATGGAGAATAGCAGTCCCTGTGTATATTATAGAGAATAGCAGCCCCTGTGTGTATTATAGAGAATAGCGGCCCCTGTGTATATTATGGAGAATAGCAGCCCCTGTGTATATTATAGAGAATAGCAGCCCCTGTGTATATTATAGAGAATAGCAGTCGCTGTGTATATTACAGAGAATAGCAGTCCCTGTGTAAATTACAGAGAATAGCAGTCCCTGTGTATATTACAGAGAATAGCAGTCCCTGTGTATATTACAGAGAATAGCAGTCCCTGTGTATATTATAGAGAATAGCAGTCCCTGTGTATATTACAGAGAATAGCAGTCCCTGTGTATATTACAGAGAATAGCAGTCCCTGTGTATATTATGGAGAATAGCAGCCCCTGTGTATATTATAGAGAATAGCAGCCCCTGTGTATATTATAGAGAATAGCAGTCCCTGTGTATATTACAGAGAATAGCAGTCCCTGTGTATATTACAGAGAATAGCAGTCCCTGTGTATATTACAGAGAATAGCAGTCCCTGTGTATATTATAGATAATAGCAGTCCCCGTGTCTATTATAGAGAATAGCAGCCTCTGTGCATATTATAGAGAATAGCAGACCCTGTGTATATTACAGAGAATAGCAGTCCCTGTGTATATTACAGAGAATAGCAGTCCCTGTGTATATTACAGTGAATAGCAGTCCCTGTGTATATTATAGAGAATAGCAGCCCCTGTGTACATTATAGATAATAGCAGTCCCCGTGTCTATTATAGAGAATAGCAGCCCCTGTGTATATTATAGAGAATAGCAGCCCCTGTGTATATTATAGAGAATAGCAGCCTCTGTGTATATTATAGAGAATAGCAGCCCCTGTGTATATTATAGAGAATAGCAGTCCCTGTGCATATTATAGAGAATAGCAGTCCCTGTGCATATTATAGAGAATAGCAGTCCCTGTGTATATTATAGAGAATAGCAGCCCCTGTGTATATTATAGAGAATAGCAGCCCCTGTGTATATTATAGAGAATAGCAGCCCCTGTGTATATTATAGAGAATAGCAGCCCCTGTGTATATTATAGAGAATAGCAGCTCCTGTGTATATTATAGAGAATAGCAGCCCCTGTGTATATTATAGAGAATAGCAGCTCCTGTGTATATTATAGAGAATAGCAGCCCCTGTGTATATTATAGAGAATAGCAGCCCCTGTGTATATTATAGAGAATAGCAGCCCCTGTGTATATTATAGAGAATAGCAGCTCCTGTGTATATTATAGAGAATAGCAGCCCCTGTGTATATTATAGAGAATAGCAGCTCCTGTGTATATTATAGAGAATAGCAGCCCCTGTGTATATTATAGAGAATAGCAGCCCCTGTGTATATTATAGAGAATAGCAGCCCCTGTGTATATTATAGAGAATAGCAGCCCCTGTGTATATTATATAGAATAGCGTCCCCTGTGTATATTATAGAGAATAGCAGCCCCTGTGTATATTATAGAGAATAGCAGCCCCTGGGTCTATTATAGAGAATAGCAGTCCCTGTGTATATTATAGAGAATAGCAGCCCCTGTGTATATTATAGAGAATAGCAGCCCCTGTGTATATTATAGAGAATAGCAGTCCCTGTGTATATTACAGAGAATAGCAGTCCCTGTGTATATTACAGAGAATAGCAGTCCCTGTGTATATTATGGAGAATAGCAGTCCCTGTGTATATTATAGAGAATAGCAGTCCCTGTGTATATTATAGAGAATAGCAGCCCCTGTGTATATTATAGATAATAGCAGCCTCTGTGCATATTATAGAGAATAGCAGTCCCTGTGCATATTATAGAGAATAGCAGTCCCTGTGTATATTATAGAGAATAGCAGTCCCTGTGTATATTATAGAGAATAGCAGCCCCTGTGTATATTATGGAGAATAGCAGCCCCTGTGTATATTATAGAGAATAGCAGTCCCTGTGTATATTATAGATAATAGCAGCCGCTGTGTATATCATAGAGAATAGCAGTCCCTGTGTATATTATAGAGAATAGCAGTCCCTGTGTATATTATAGAGAATAGCAGCTCCTGTGTATATTATAGAGAATAGCAGTCCCTGTGTATATTATAGAGAAAAGCAGCCCCTGTGTATATTATGGAGAATAGCAGCCCCTGTGTATATTATAGAGAATAGCAGCCCCTGTGTATATTATAGAGAATAGCAGCCCCTGTGTATATTATGGAGAATAGCAGCCCCTGTGTATATTATAGAGAATCGCAGCCCCTGTGTATATTATAGATAATAGCAGCCGCTGTGTATATTATAGAGAATAGCAGCCCCTGTGTATATTCTAGAGAATAGCAGCCCCTGTGTATATTATAGAGAATAGCAGCGCCTGTGTATATTATAGAGAATAGCAGTCCCTGTGTATATTATAGAGAATAGCAGCCCCTGTGTATATTATAGATAATAGCAGTCCCTGTGTATATTCTCGAAAATAGCAGCCCCTGTGTATATTATAGAGAATAGCAGCCCTTGTGTATATTATAGAGAATAGCAGCCCCTGTGTATATTATAGAGAATAGCAGCCCCTGTGTATATTATAGAGAATAGCAGTCCCTGTGTATATTATAGAGAATAGCAGCCCCTGTGTATATTTCAGAGAATCGCAGCCCCTGTGTATATTATGGAGAATAGCAGCCCCTGTGTATATTATAGAGAATAGCAGCCCCTGTGTATATTATAGAGAATAGCAGTCCCTGTGTATATTATAGAGAATAGCAGCCCCTGTGTATATTATAGAGAATAGCAGCCCCTGTGTATATTATAGAGAATAGCAGCCCCTGTGTATATTATAGATAATAGCAGCCGCTGTGTATATTATAGAGAATAGCAGCCCCTGTGTATATTCTAGAGAATAGCAGCCCCTGTGTATATTATAGAGAATAGCAGCCCCTGTGTATATTATAGAGAATAGCAGTCCCTGTGTATATTATAGAGAATAGCAGCCCCTGTGTATATTATAGATAATAGCAGTCCCTGTGTATATTATAGAGAATAGCAGCCCCTGTGTATATTATAGAGAATAGCAGCCCCTGTGTATATTATAGAGAATAGCAGCCCCTGTGTATATTATAGAGAATAGCAGCCCCTGTGTATATTATAGAGAATAGCAGCCCCTGTGTATATTATAGAGAATAGCAGTCCCTGTGTATATTATAGAGAATAGCAGCCCCTGTGTATATTTCAGAGAATCGCAGCCCCTGTGTATATCATAGAGAATAGCAGCCCCTGTGTATATTATAGAGAATAGCAGCCCCTGTGTATATTATAGAGAATAGCAGCCCCTGTGTATATTATAGAGAATAGCAGCCCCTGTGTATATTATAGAGAATAGCAGTCCCTGTGTATATTACAGAGAATAGCAGTCCCTGTGTATATTACAGAGAATAGCGGTCCCTGTGTATATTACAGAGAATAGCAGTCCCTGTGTATATTATGGAGAATAGCAGTCCCTGTGTATATTATAGAGAATAGCAGTCCCTGTGTATATTATAGAGAATAGCAGCCCCTGTGTATATTATAGATAATAGCAGCCTCTGTGCATATTATAGAGAATAGCAGTCCCTGTGCATATTATAGAGAATAGCAGTCCCTGTGTATATTATAGAGAATAGCAGTCCCTGTGTATATTATAGAGAATAGCAGCCCCTGTGTATATTATGGAGAATAGCAGCCCCTGTGTATATTATAGAGAGTAGCAGCCCCTGTGTATATTATAGATAATAGCAGCCGCTGTGTATATTATAGAGAATAGCAGTCCCTGTGTATATTATAGAGAATAGCAGTCCCTGTGTATATTATAGAGAATAGCAGCTCCTGTGTATATTATAGAGAATAGCAGTCCCTGTGTATATTATAGAGAATAGCAGTCCCTGTGTATATTATAGAGAATAGCAGCCCCTGTGTATATTATAGAGAATAGCAGCCCCTGTGTATATTATAGAGAATAGCAGCCCCTGTGTATATTATAGAGAATAGCAGTCCCTGTGTATATTATAGAGAATAGCAGCCCCTGTGTATGTTATAGAGAATAGCAGTCCCTGTGTATATTATAGAGAATAGCAGCCCCTGTGTATATTATAGAGAATAGCAGTCCCTGTGTATATTATAGAGAATAGCAGTCCCTGTGTGTATTATAGAGAATAGCAGTCCCTGTGTATATTATAGAGAATAGCAGCCCCTGTGTATATTATAGAGAATAGCAGCCCCTGTGTATATTATAGAGAATAGCAGCCCCTGTGTATATTATAGAGAATAGCAGTCCCTGTGTATATTATAGAGAATAGCAGTCCCTGTGTATATTATAGAGAATAGCAGTCCCTGTGTATATTATGGAGAATAGCAGCCCCTGTGTATATTGTAGAGAATAGCAGCCCCTGTGTATATTATAGAGAATAGCAGCCCCTGTGTATATTGCAGAGAATAGCAGCCCCTGTGTATATTATAGAGAATAGCAGCCCCTGTGTATATTATAGAGAATAGCAGCCCCTGTGTATATTATAGAGAATAGCAGTCCCTGTGTATATTACAGAGAATAGCAGTCCCTGTGTATATTACAGAGAATAGCAGTCCCTGTGTATATTACAGAGAATAGCGGCCCCTGTGTATATTATAGAGAATAGCAGTCCCTGTGTATATTACAGAGAATAGCAGTCCCTGTGTATATTACAGAGAATAGCAGTCCCTGTGTATATTACAGAGAATAGCAGTCCCTGTGTATATTATAGAGAATAGCAGCCCCTGTGTATATTATAGAGAATAGCAGCCCCTGTGTATATTATAGAGAATAGCAGTCCCTGTGTATATTACAGAGAATAGCAGTCCCTGTGTATATTACAGAGAATAGCAGTCCCTGTGTATATTACAGAGAATAGCAGTCCCTGTGTATATTATAGATAATAGCAGTCCCCGTGTCTATTATAGAGAATAGCAGCCTCTGTGCATATTATAGAGAATAGCAGTCCCTGTGTATATTACAGAGAATAGCAGTCCCTGTGTATATTACAGAGAATAGCAGTCCCTGTGTATATTACAGAGAATAGCAGTCCCTGTGTATATTATAGAGAATAGCAGCCCCTGTGTATATTATAGATAATAGCAGTCCCCGTGTCTATTATAGAGAATAGCAGCCCCTGTGTATATTATAGAGAATAGCAGCCCCTGTGTATATTATAGAGAATAGCAGCCCCTGTGTATATTATAGAGAATAGCAGCTCCTGTGTATATTATAGAGAATAGCAGCCCCTGTGTATATTATAGAGAATAGCAGCTCCTGTGTATATTATAGAGAATAGCAGCCCCTGTGTATATTATAGAGAATAGCAGCCCCTGTGTATATTATAGAGAATAGCAGCCCCTGTGTATATTATAGAGAATAGCAGCTCCTGTGTATATTATAGAGAATAGCAGCCCCTGTGTATATTATAGAGAATAGCAGCTCCTGTGTATATTATAGAGAATAGCAGCCCCTGTGTGTATTATAGAGAATAGCAGCTCCTGTGTCTATTATAGAGAATAGCAGCCCCTGTGTATATTATAGAGAATAGCAGCCCCTGTGTATATTATAGAGAATAGCAGCCCCTGTGTATATTATAGAGAATAGCAGCTCCTGTGTCTATTATAGAGAATAGCAGCCCCTGTGTATATTATAGAGAATAGCAGCCTCTGTGTATATTACAGAGAATAGCGGCCCCTGTGTATATTATAGAGAATAGCAGCCCCTGTGTATATTATAGAGAATAGCAGCCCCTGTGTATATTATAGAGAATAGCAGCCCCTGTGTATATTATATAGAATAGCGGCCCCTGTGTATATTATAGAGAATAGCAGCCCCTGTGTGTATTATAGAGAATAGCAGCCCCTGTGTCTATTATAGAGAATAGCAGCCCCTGTGTATATTATAGAGAATAGCAGCCCCTGTGTATATTATAGAGAATAGCAGCCCCTGTGTATATTATAGAGAATAGCAGTCCCTGTGTATATTACAGAGAATAGCAGTCCCTGTGTATATTACAGAGAATAGCAGTCCCTGTGTATATTACAGAGAATAGCAGTCCCTGTGTATATTATGGAGAATAGCAGTCCCTGTGTATATTATAGAGAATAGCAGTCCCTGTGCATATTATAGAGAATAGCAGCCCCTGTGTATATTATAGATAATAGCAGCCTCTGTGCATATTATAGAGAATAGCAGTCCCTGTGCATATTATAGAGAATAGCAGTCCCTGTGTATATTATAGAGAATAGCAGTCCCTGTGTATATTATAGAGAATAGCAGCCCCTGTGTATATTATGGAGAATAGCAGCCCCTGTGTATATTATAGAGAATAGCAGCCCCTGTGTATATTATAGATAATAGCAGCCGCTGTGTATATTATAGAGAATAGCAGTCCCTGTGTATATTATAGAGAATAGCAGTCCCTGTGTATATTATAGAGAATAGCAGCTCCTGTGTATATTATAGAGAATAGCAGTCCCTGTGTATATTATAGAGAATAGCAGCCCCTGTGTATATTATGGAGAATAGCAGCCCCTGTGTATATTATAGAGAATAGCAGCCCCTGTGTATATTATAGAGAATAGCAGCCCCTGTGTATATTATGGAGAATAGCAGCCCCTGTGTATATTATAGAGAATAGCAGCCCCTGTGTATATTATAGATAATAGCAGCCGCTGTGTATATTATAGAGAATAGCAGCCCCTGTGTATATTATAGAGAATAGCAGCCCCTGTGTATATTATAGAGAATAGCAGCCCCTGTGTATATTATAGAGAATAGCAGTCCCTGTGTATATTATAGAGAATAGCAGCCCCTGTGTATATTATAGATAATAGCAGTCCCTGTGTATATTATAGAGAATAGCAGCCCCTGTGTATATTATAGAGAATAGCAGCCCCTGTGTATATTATAGAGAATAGCAGCCCCTGTGTATATTATAGAGAATAGCAGCCCCTGTGTATATTATAGAGAATAGCAGCCCCTGTGTATATTATAGAGAATAGCAGTCCCTGTGTATATTATAGAGAATAGCAGCCCCTGTGTATATTTCAGAGAATCGCAGCCCCTGTGTATATTATAGAGAATAGCAGCCCCTGTGTATATTATAGAGAATAGCAGTCCCTGTGTATATTATAGAGAATAGCAGCCCCTGTGTATATTATAGAGAATAGCAGCCCCTGTGTATATTATAGAGAATAACAGCCCCTGTGTATATTATAGATAATAGCAGCCGCTGTGTATATTATAGAGAATAGCAGCCCCTGTGTATATTATAGAGAATAGCAGCCCCTGTGTATATTATAGAGAATAGCAGTCCCTGTGTATATTATAGAGAATAGCAGCCCCTGTGTATATTATAGATAATAGCAGTCCCTGTGTATATTATAGAGAATAGCAGCCCCTGTGTATATTATAGAGAATAGCAGCCCCTGTGTATATTATAGAGAATAGCAGCCCCTGTGTATATTATAGAGAATAGCAGCCCCTGTGTATATTATAGAGAATAGCAGCCCCTGTGTATATTATAGAGAATAGCAGTCCGTGTGTATATTATAGAGAATAGCAGCCCCTGTGTATATTTCAGAGAATCGCAGCCCCTGTGTATATTATAGAGAATAGCAGCCCCTGTGTATATTATAGAGAATAGCAGTCCCTGTGGATATTATAGAGAATAGCAGCCCCTGTGTATATTATAGAGAATAGCAGCCCCTGTGTATATTTCAGAGAATCGCAGCCCCTGTGTATATTATAGAGAATAGCAGCCCCTGTGTATATTATAGAGAATAGCAGTCCCTGTGTATATTATAGAGAATAGCAGCCCCTGTGTATATTATAGAGAATAGCAGCCCCTGTGTATATTATAGAGAATAGCAGCCCCTGTGTATATTATAGAGAATAGCAGCCCCTGTGTATATTATAGATAATAGCGGCCCCTGTGTATATTATAGAGAATAGCAGCCCCTGTGTATATTTTAGAGAATCGCAGCCCCTGTGTATATTATAGAGAACAGCAGCCCCTGTGTATATTATAGAGAATAGCAGCCCCTGTGTATATTATAGAGAATAGCAGTCCCTGTGTATATTACAGAGAATAGCAGCCTCTGTGCATATTATAGAGAATAGCAGCCCCTGTGTATATTATAGAGAATAGCAGCCCCTGTGTATATTACAGAGAATAGCAGCCCCTGTGTATATTATAGAGAATAGCAGCCTCTGTGCATATTATAGAGAATAGCAGTCCCTGTGCATATTATAGAGAATAGCAGTCCCTGTGTATATTATAGAGAATAGCAGTCCCTGTGTATATTATAGAGAATAGCAGTCACTGTGTATATTATAGAGAATAGCAGTCACTGTGTATATTATAGAGAATAGCAGTCACTGTGTATATTATAGAGAGTAGCAGTCCCTGTGTATATTATAGAGAATAGCAGCCCCTGTGTATATTACAGAGAATAGCAGCCCCTGTGTATATTATAGAGAATAGCAGTCCCTGTGTATATTATAGAGAATAGCAGTCCCTGTGTATATTATAGAGAATAGCAGTCCCTGTGTATATTATAGAGAGTAGCAGCCCCTGTGTATATTATAGAGAATAGCAGTCCCTGTGTATATTATAGAGAATAGCAGTCACTGTGTATATTATAGAGAATAGCAGTCACTGTGTATATTATAGAGAGTAGCAGTCCCTGTGTATATTATAGATAATAGCAGTCCCTGTGTATATTATAGAGAGTAGCAGCCCCTGTGTATATTATAGAGAATAGCATTCCCTGTGTATATTATAGAGAATAGCAGTCCCTGTGTATATTATAGAGAATAGCAGTCCCTGTGTATATTATAGAGAGTAGCAGTCCCTGTGTATATTATAGAGAATAGCAGTCCCTGTGTATATTATAGAGAATAGCAGTCCCTGTGTATATTATAGAGAATAGCAGTCACTGTGTATATTATAGAGAGTAGCAGTCCCTGTGTATATTATAGAGAATAGCAGCCCCTGTGTATATTATAGAGAATAGCAGCCCCTGTGTATATTATAGATAATAGCAGTCCCTGTGTATATTATAGAGAATAGCAGTCACTGTGTATATTATAGAGAATAGCAGCTCCTGTGTATATTATAGAGAATAGCAGTCACTGTGTATATTATAGAGAGTAGCAGTCCCTGTGTATATTACAGAGAATAGCAGTCCCTGTGTATATTATAGAGAATAGCAGTCCCTGTGTATATTATAGAGAATAGCAGTCACTGTGTATATTATAGAGAGTAGCAGTCCCTGTGTATATTATAGAGAATAGCAGCCCCTGTGTATATTATAGAGAATAGCAGCCCCTGTGTATATTATAGAGAATAGCAGTCACTGTGTATATTATAGAGAATAGCAGCCCCTGTGTATATTGTAGAGAGTAGAGCCCGTGTATATTAATTTAAAAGCTTCATGATCACCTGACATGCTGCTGATTTTTGATTGCTCGGTCAGTTGTGGATGTTCGTCGATTTTGGACGTCACTATTCCATAAAACAGTTACATTCCCAAAACGATTGCGAGGATCCCTGTGTTCAGGCAGGTAAAGCACTGGGTTAGACCCCGAGTGAATCTCCCTCTCCACAGTCCCTCGCAAACACTCCCAACGACAGGTACAGCACAGGGTTAGATACAGAGTAAAGCTCCCTCTACACTGTCCCCCATCAAACACTCCCAGGACAGGGACAGCACGGGGTTAGATACAGAGTAAAGCTCCCTCTACACTGTCCCCATCAAACACTCCCAGGACAGGTACAGCACGGGTTTCGATACAGAGTAAAGCTCCCTCTACACTGTACCCATCAAACACTCCCAGGACAGGTACAGCACGGGGTTAGATACAGAGTAAAGCTCCCTCTACACTGTCCCCATCAAACACTCCAAACGACAGGTACAGCACAGGGTTAGATACAGAGTAAAGCTCCCTCTACACTGTCCCCATCAAACACTCCAAACGACAGGTACAGCACAGGGTTAGATTCAGAGTAAAGCTCCCTCTACACTGTCCCCATCAAACACTCCAAACGACAGGTACAACACAGGGTTAGATACAGAGTAAAGCTCCCTCTGCACTGTCCCTCGCAAACACTCCCAACGACAGGTACAGCATGCGGTTCAGTATGGAGTAAAGCTCCCTCGACACTGTCCCCATCAAACACTCCCAGGACAGGTACAGCACGGGGTTAGAAACAGAGTAAAGCTCCTCTACACTGTCCCCATCAAACACTCCCAGGACAGGTACAGCACGGGGTTAGATACAGAGTAAAGCTCCCTCTACACTGTCCCCATCAAACACTCCCAGGACAGGTACAGCACGGGGTTAGATACAGAGTAAAGTTCCCTCTACACTGTCCCCATCAAACACTCCCAGGACAGGTACAGCACGGGGTTAGATACAGAGTAAAGCTCCATCTACACTGTCCCCCCATCAAACACTCCCAGGACAGGTACAGCACGGGGTTAGATACAGAGTAAAGCTCCCTCTACACTGTCCCCATCAAACACTCCCAGGACAGGTACAGCACGGGGTTAGATACAGAGTTAAGCTCCATCTACACTGTC
This sequence comes from Mustelus asterias, assembly GCF_964213995.1. Lineage (NCBI taxonomy): Eukaryota > Metazoa > Chordata > Chondrichthyes > Carcharhiniformes > Triakidae > Mustelus > Mustelus asterias. The sequence continues at coordinate 63,920 of NW_027591277.1, forward strand.
CCCCCATCAAACACTCCCAGGACAGGTACAGCACGGGGTTAGAAAAAGAGTAAAGCTCCCTCTACACTGTCCCCATCAAACACTCCCAGGACAGGTACAGTACGGGGTTAGATACAGAGTAAACCTCCCTCTACACTGTCCCCATCAAACACTCCCAGGACAGGTACAGCACGGGGTTAGGTTAGTGAGACGTACCTTACGACACGAACGATCATTACAAGCACAGCTGATATGAATCCCAAAATAATCAGGAAAAAAGCATAATTCTTGACCATAAGTGGGACTGACAGTGAAAGAAAAACAAATTTGTATTATCAAATATATTCCTCCACTCACTGAGAGACATCAACCCCCCTGTAAATATTAACACACTCCCGGAGACCCCCCTGTAAATATTAACACTCTCCCGGAGACCCCCCCGCTGTAAATATTAACACACTCCCGGAGACCCCCCCCGTAAATATGAACACACTCCCGGAGACCCCCCCTGTAAATATTAACACACTCCCGGAGACCCCCCCCCTGTAAATATTAACACTCTCCCGGAGACCCCCCACCTGTAAGTATTAACACTCTCCCGGAGACCCCCCCTGTAAATATTAACACACTCCCGGAGACCCCCCCCCCCCTGTAAATATAAACCCACTCCCGGAGACCCCCCCTGTAAATATTAACACACTCCCGGAGACCCCCCTGTAAATATTAACCCACTCCCGGAGACCCCCCCCCTGTAAATATTAACACACTCCCGGAGCCCCCCCCCCTGTAAATATTAACACACTCCCGGAGACCCCCCCACTGTAAATATTAACACACTCCCGGAGACCCCTCCCTGTAAATATTAACATACTCCCGGAGACCCCCCTGTAAATATTAACACACTCCCGGAGACCCCCCCCCTGTAAATATTAACACACTCCCGGAGACCCGCCCTGTAAATATTAACACACTCCCGGAGACCCCCCCCTGTAAATATTAACACACTCCCGGAGACCCCTCCCCTGTAAATATTAACACACTCCCGGAGACCCCCCTGTAAATATTAACACACTCCCGGAGACCCCCCTGTAAATATTAACACTCTCCCGGAGAACCCTCCCTGTAAATATTAACACTCTCCCGGAGACCCCCCCCCTGTAAATATGAACACTCTCCCGGAGACCCCCCCTGTAAATATTAACACACTCCCGGAGACCCCCCCCCTGTAAATATTAACACACTCCCGGAGACCCCCCTGTAAATATTAACACTCTCCCGGAGACCCCCCTGTAAATATTAACACACTCCCGGAGACCCCCCTGTAAATATTAACACTCTCCCGGAGACCCCCCTGTAAATATTAACACACTCCCGGAGACTCCCCCCTGTAAATATTAACACACTCCCGGAGACCCCCCCTGTAAATATTAACACACTCCCGGAGACTCCCCCCTGTAAATATTAACACACTCCCGGAGACTCCCCCCTGTAAATATTAACACACTCCCGGAGACCCCCCTGTAAATATTAACACACTCCCGGAGACCCCCCCCCCTGTAAATATTAACATACTCCCGGAGACCCCCCCTGTAAATATCAACACACTCCCGGAGCCCCCCCCCCTGTAAATATTAACACACTCCCGGAGACCCCCCCCTGTAAATATTAACACACTCCCGGAGACCCCCCCCCTGTAAATATTAACACACTCCCGGAGACCCCCCCTGTAAATATCGACACACTCCCGGAGCCCCCCCCCCTGTAAATATTAACACACTCCCAGAGACCCCCCCTGTAAATATTAACACACTCCCGGAGACCCCCCCCCCCTGTAAATATTAACACACTCCCGGAGACCCCCCCCTGTAAATATTAACACACTCCCGGAGACCCCCCCCTGTAAATATTAACACACTCCCGGAGACCCCCCCCCTGTAAATATTAACACACTCCCGGAGACCCCCCCCCCTGTAAATATTAACACACTCCCGGAGACCCCCCCCTGTAAATATTAACACACTCCCGGAGACCCCCCCCTGTAAATATTAACACACTCCCGGAGACCCCCCCCTGTAAATATTAACACACTCCCGGAGACCCCTGATGCACCTCAATGAGCACCCGGAAACAAGGCTTTAGAACTGAAGGCTTTAATACATTAACAATGAAACTACTAACACAAATTCACCCGTTCAGACTGAAGGGGTCCTGCCGGAGCAGGGGGTCTTATACCCTGCCACCGGAGGCGGGACCCCACTGGAGTGTGCCATGATAACACTTAGGACGGGTAAACACCCTATCCCAACAACATAGTACAACCCCCATAACAACAACACCCTAGCCCAACAGTAACACAATAACAAGCCCAGTGGTGAACCAACGATGGTTCACCACATTCACCCCTCCTTTAGGAACCAAAGGTGGCGGGGTGGATGAAAACAGACAATGACAAAAAAAATAACAGGATTCACAAGTCCAGACGGTCTGGAGGACCACACCGACGCTGCGATCTTCTCAACACCGGTTGCGAAACCGGAGCAGGTGCTTGCGGTGGCTCTCTCAAAGCAACATCTGGCTGTCCCCTCAAAGACTCCCGGGCCGGCCGGCCCTGATGAGGCGATGGTGCAGGGGATCCTGGAACGTTTGGTGGTGGTGGTGGTGGTGATGATGGTGGCGCCGATCTCCGAGTCTCAGGCAAGCTGTACATGGGAGTAAAAGTGTTATGCACTGGTCCCGGTGCTGACCGCGCCACGTCTGGGGAAGTAATGAGGAGTAGTGGATCTGTGACTGGGGGAATAGGAGCGACAGGAGTTGCTACGTCCCCTGCGGGCGCCAGGTCTCTGATGGAGACAGTGTCCTCTCGCCCGTCAGGATATGCCACATAGGTATACTGAGGGTTGGCGTGGAGGAGTTGGACCGGTTCGACCAAGGGGTCGGACTTGCGAGCCCTCACATGGCGCCGCAGAAGGACGGGTCCTGGGTACGTCAACCAGGCTGGCAATGAGGTCCCCGAGGACGACTTCCGAGGGAATGAGAACATCCTCTCGTGGGGAGTAGCATTGGTTGCCGTACACAGGAGGGAGCGGATAGAATGGAGCGCAGTTGGAAGGACCTCCTGCCACCGGGAGACTGGAAGGCCCTTGGATTTCAGTGCCAGTAGGACAGCCTTCCAGACTGTAGCATTCTCCCTTTCCACCTGTCCGTTACCCCTAGGGTTGTAGCTCGTGGTTCTACTAGAGGCAATCCCGAATGAGAGCAGGAATTGCCTCAAGTCGTTGCTCATGAACGACGAGCCCCTGTCGCTATGAATATAGCAGGGGTACCCGAACAGGGTAAAAAGCTCACTGAATGCCTTGATGACGGTGGCAGTCGACGTGTCCGCACAGGGGAAAACAAACGGAAACCGGGAAAATTCGTCTATTATGTTAAGAAAATAGACATTCCGATCCGTTGAGGGAAGGGGGCCCTTAAAATCTACACTCAGCCTCTCAAAAGGGCGAGTGGCCTTGACCAAATGTGCCCGGTCTGGTCGATAAAAGTGTGGTTTGCATTCTGCGCAAATCCGACAACTTCTAGTAACTGACCTGACCTCCTCCACCGAGTAGGGTAGGTTGCGGGCTTTTATGAAGTGGTAGAGTCTGGTGACTCCAGGATGACACAGATCATTGTGGAGAGCCTTCAAGCGGTCCTCCTGCATGATGGCGCATGTTCCGCGCGAGAGGGCATCCGAGGGCTCATTGAGCTTCCCTGGACGATACATAATATCGTAATTATAGGTGGAGAGCTCAATTCTCCACCGCAAGATCTTATCGTTCTTGATCTTGCCCCTCTGCGTGTTACTGAACATAAACGCCACGGATCGTTGATCCGTGATCAGGGTGAACCGCTTACCTGCCAGGTAATGGCGCCAGTGTCTGACTGCCTCCACAATGGCCTGAGCCTCCTTTTCCACCGCTGAGTGCCGAATCTCTGGGCCTTGAAGGGTGCGGGAAAAAAACGCGACGGGCCTGCCTGCCTGGTTTAGTGTGGCGGCTAGGGCGAAGTCCGATGCATCACTCTCCACCTGGAAAGGGATGGATTCATCCACCGCGTGCATCGTGGCTTTCGAGATGTCGCTTTTCAAAACCTTGAAGGCCAATTGGGCCTCCGGCGTAAGTGGGAAGGTCGTGGACTTAATGAGCGGACGAGCTTTGTCCGCGTAGTTGGGGACCCACTGTGCATAATACGAAAAGAACCCGAGGCATCTCCTCAGTGCTTTCGTGCTAGCGGGCAAGGGAAGTTCAGTGAGTGGGCGCATACGGTCTGGATCAGGGCCAATGACCCCGTTTTCCACCACGTATCCGAGGATGGCTAACCTACGCGTACGGAATACGCACTTCTCCCTGTTATAGGTCAGATTCAGGCGAGATGCAGTGCGTAGAAAGTGTTGGAGATTCGTGTCGTGGTCCTGCTGGTCATGGCCGCAGATGGTGACGTTATCCAGGTACGGGAAGGTAGCCCGCAACCCGTTCTGGTCCACCATTCGATCCATAGCACGCTGGAAGACCGAGACCCCATTGGTGACACCAAATGGAACCCTGAGGAATTGGTATAGACGACCATCCGCCTCAAAAGCCGTATATTGTCGGTCCTCTGGGCGGATGGGGAGTTGATGGTAGGCGGACTTAAGGTCTATGGTAGAAAACACTCGGTACTGCGCAATCTGATTGACCATATCAGAAATGCGCGGGAGAGGATACGCATCCAGCTGCGTGTATCTATTAATGGCCTGACTATAGTCGATGACCATCCGAGGTTTGTTCCCGCTTTTGACTACCACGACCTGCGCTCTCCACGGACTAGCACTGGCCTGTATGATCCCCTCCTTGAGGAGCCGCTGAACCTCAGATCTAATAAAGATCCGGTCCTCAGCGCTGTAACGCCTACTTTTAGTAGCGATGGGCTTGCAGCCAGGTACCAGATTTTTAAAAAGGGATGGTGTCGTGATCTTCAGGGTGGATAGATTGCACGCGGGGCGCTTTGGGCAATTTGGAGGCTGCGGCTGGTTCCCTACTGCCAGTGAAGGGAGTGGCCCACCGTACTGTAGGATCACACTCCTCATGTGGGCCATAAAGTTTAGTCCGAGGAGAATTGGCGCGCAAAGGTGAGGTAGCACAAGGAGCCTGTATTGCTCGTAAACTGTGCCCTGTACCTCAAGAGTTACCATACATCGTCCTTGGATCGGTACAGACCGGGACTGTGATGCCATGGAAATTGTCTGTTTGGCAGGGAGAACCCGGAGTCCACACCTTTTAGCAGTTTCAGGGTGTATGAAACTTTCGGTGCTCCCACTGTCAAACAGACAATTTACAGTTCTGCCACTAACCTTTACCTCCATCATGGAATGTTCCAGTCTGTAATGCCTGGTCTGATCCAGAGAGATCGACGCCACCGTTGGCCCCTGGGCGTCACTGCATGCTGCCGATGTGGATGCTGAGGACCCCTGCTGGTCGCTGCTGCATGCTGCCGATGTGGATGCTGAGGACCCCTGCTGGTCGCTGCTGCATGCTGCCGATGTGGATGCTGAGGACCCCTGCTGGTCGCTCCTAGTCGTCGTGGACCATGATGGCCGCCCCCATGAATCGCATGTGGCCGAGGGCTCCAAGCGCAGCGACTCCTGGTGGTCTTCCTCCTCCTCTGTCTGCCACGATGGCGCCGTCCTGGGATCGCACGTGGTCGGACCTCGTGGGTACTGCAGCGCCGAAAGAGATGGTCTCCGTTCTGGAGGGTTACAAGCTGCACCGCCGTTTTTAGGTTTGGACCTGCAGACTTTGCTGTAGTGGCCTTTTTTACCGCACTGGCTGCAGATTGCCGTTCTTGCCGGACACTGTTGCCGTGGATGCTTGGCCCCACCGCAAAAATAGCATCGCTGGCCACCTGGAGCTGCCGCCGTCGTCGAATCGATCTGGGAGCGCGGGTTCGCGGGGCGAGGAGGGAGCAGAGCTTGCTCCAACCACGTTGACTGCACGTGGTCCTCGGGGTACAGCGCCAAGCTCTTCGACGCCGCCTCCAACCTCACGGCCATCCCCATTGCCTGGGTCAAGTTGAGTTTCCCCTTTTCTAATAATTTAAGTCTGATGTACGAGGACCCTACCCCTGCTACGAACGCGTCTCGGGCGAGGTCTTGCATGTACTGCTCGGCGGAGACATCCTTACAGTCACAACCCCTGGCAAGCTGCAGGAGTTCATTGGCGTAGTCTTCTATGGTCTCGCCCGACTGCCGACGTCGTGTAGCGAGGAGATAACGAGCGTGAATCTCGTTGGGTGGCGTAATGTACCTATTCTTTAGGAGCTCGACGGCACCCTGGTAAGTGGAAGCTGCACGAATGGCTAGGTAAATCGTGTCGCTTACCCTTGCGTGGAGGACCTGGAGTCTATCACTGTCTGTAGTGATAGCTACCGAGGCTGCCAGGTAGTCCTCGAAGCACTTCCACCAATGTTCGAACGTGTTAGCTGCACCGACCGCACGTGGGTCCAGTGTCAGACGATCCGGTTTTAGGATCTGTTCCATATTCTCAGTTAATGTATTAAATTGATGCACCTCAATGAGCACCCGGAAACAAGGCTTTAGAACTGAAGGCTTTAATACATTAACAATGAAACTACTAACACAAATTCACCCGTTCAGACTGAAGGGGTCCTGCCGGAGCAGGGGGTCTTATACCCTGCCACCGGAGGCGGGACCCCACTGGAGTGTGCCATGATAACACTTAGGACGGGTAAACACCCTATCCCAACAACATAGTACAACCCCCATAACAACAACACCCTAGCCCAACAGTAACACAATAACAACCCCAGTGGTGAACCAACGATGGTTCACCACAACCCCCCCCTGTAAATATTAACACACTCCCGGAGACCCCCCCCTGTAAATATTAACACACTCCCGGAGACTCCCCCTGTAAATATTAACACACTCCCGGAGACCCCCCCCTGTAAATATTAACACACTCCCGGAGACCCCCCCCCTGTAAATATAAACACACTCCCGGAGACCCCCCTGTAAATATTAACACACTCCCGGAGACCCCCCCCCTGTAAATATTAACACACTCCCGGAGACCCCCCCCTGTAAATATTAACACACTCCCGGAGACCCCCCCTGTAAATATTAACACACTCCCGGAGACCCCCCCCTGTAAATATTAACACACTCCCGGAGACCCCCCCCTGTAAATATTAACAATAATACCCGATCACTTACGATTAACTGCTTTCTGGAAACATGACATTTTGTAATAACAACAATTCATCGCTTTACACGCACTTTCATCCAGCGATTTATTGAACCCTTGGCACGGACTTGAGAGTGTGTTCGCTCGGCAACCTGTCAGAGCAATAAAACCGGAATGAAAGAGTGCAGAGGGATAGAAAGAGAGAAGGACGATGAGAAACAGATAGAGAGAGAGAGACACACACACAGAGGGAGAGAGGGACAGACAGAGAGACAAAGAGGGAGAGACAGACAGAGAGAGACAGACAGAGACGGAGAGAAAGACAGAGAGAGAGCGCGAGACAGAGAGAAAGACAGAGAGAGAGCGCGAGACAGAGAGAAAGACAGAGAGAGAGCGCGAGACAGAGAGAGAGAGCGCGAGACAGAGAGAGAGAGCGCGAGACAGAGAGAGAGAGCGCGAGACAGAGAGAGAGAGAGGGACAGAGAGAGACAGAGAGACCGAGGGACAGAGTCAGAGAAATATATGGGGTCAGAGGCAGAGAGAGAGTCAGAAACACCAAGAGGGTCAGAGACACAGAGAGAGACAGAGACAGAGAGAGACCGAGGGACAGAGTCAGAGAAACATATGGAGTCAGAGGCAGAGAGAGTCAGAGACACCGAGAGAGTCAGAGACACATAGAGAGTCTGAGACAGAGAGAGAGTCAGAGACACAGGGTGTCAGAGACACAGAGAGAGTCAGAGACAGAGAGAGTCAGAGACAGAGAGAGTCAGAGACACAGAGAGTCAGAGACAGAGAGTCAGAGACACAGAGAGAGTCAGAGACACCGAGTGAGAGTCAGAGACAGAGAGTCAGAGACAGAGAGAGAGTCAGAGACACCGAGTGAGAGTCAGAGACAGAGAGAGAGTCAGAGACACCAAGTGAGAGTCAGAGACACAGAGAGAGTCAGAGACACAGAGAGAGAGTCAGAGACACAGTGAGAGTGTCAGAGACACAGAGAGAGTCAGAGACACAGAGAGAGAGTCAGAGACACCGAGAGAGAGTCAGAGACACCGAGAGAGTCAGAGACACCGAGAGAGAGTCAGAGACACAGAGAGAGTCAGAGACACAGAGAGAGAGCCAGAGACACAGAGAGAGAGTCAGAGACACAGAGAGAGAGTCAGAGACACCGAGAGTCAGAGACACAGAGAGTGTCAGAGACACAGAGAGAGTCAGAGACAGAGAGAGTCAGAGACACAGAGAGAGTCAGAGACACAGAGAGAGAGCCAGAGACACAGAGAGAGAGTCAGAGACACAGAGAGAGAGTCAGAGACACCGAGAGTCAGAGACACAGAGAGTGTCAGAGACACAGAGAGAGTCAGAGACAGAGAGAGTCAGAGACACAGAGAGAGTCAGAGACAGAGAGAGTGTTATGGTTCAGGGAAGAATCTCCAAATTGTTTTATGCAGCCTGTCTGTCCCATAAGTTTTGCACTTTGAATTTGGCTTGAGTAAGAATGAGATGTTTCACTTCAGGTATGATTCAAATGACCCAGTCGGGAACTTTTATCAAACAAAGTTTAAGAATATAGCTAATATGTATAGTAAGAAAATAAGCAATAAATTCTATCAATTACAAACAAAAACATTATAATGTATATCCTTTGACAAATATATCTAATGTTCCAATTAAAACCAAAATCCAATAAACAAAACCTTTTCAACAGCTTTCTCACTGCACAGGCTAAATCTCACGTGATATTGGAATCCAGTTCCCTGGGTTGAGTGCTGATTTCAAATGATCTTGAAAGCTCAGAGCAGCTTGTAGTCATCAGCTCCCCAAAACGTAGATTCTTTACTGCAGCATGGCAATAGGCTGTGCTTTCAACTGTCTGGTAAAGCTTTCAGAATTAAAACAGAGAGAGAGACTTCTTCCAGCTGTGCTTCTAACACTGCAGCCAAAACTAAACTAAAACGGCACACAGTTTTGTCCCCGCCCCCTCCCCGCACCAATGACACCACCTGAAGCTGTGAGCATGATTTTTTAAAAATCCTTTCTTCAAGGATCACAAACCTCCCACTTAAAGGAAAAAAAATGAATCTTCAACATTCACAGATTCATTTTTCAAACTCTTTCCGTTTCACATTACGAGTACTCTACAAGATACATATAAAAACTCAAAACATGCCAACATAACAGTAATTTTGTCCATTTCATTACTTGTCTTCCACCATCAAACACTCCTTCTTCCTGTTTATTACACTCATGATACAGCATCTTCAAGATTCCCCTTCTGTCTTTAATCCTGTGTCGATTCCAAGTTCAAACTTGTTGCTGTCGCAATGATAAATTAGTAATGTCCTCACAGAACTAGGCAGGATCAGCAGGATAACACATTACGTGTGTGTAGTCAGGGTCAATTAGAAAGGTCATTTTAATTCCGTCCCCTTTCTTGTTCATTGGCCTTAGCCCCTCCTCTGCTAAATAATTTGACTCCTTCGTTTTCTCTCGATCTGCACCATCACTTTCTGCACACTCTTTGGCAAAGACACACGGCAGATTCTCTCTCTTGGTGTCAGAACCCATTTCGACCCTGGTTCCACGGATCACTGTGGTCGCTACACTGCTCCAAAAACCACCGTACTTCAGTCAAACACCATCTGTATACACTGTTGTTTCACTGCGTATCCACATCTCCACATTGTCTGTATCTTTAAGACCTGGTTGGCTGTAGAGATTCGAATTCTAATCAATATTCTGTAACTTGATTTTGTGTCTCTGTATGCCCTGTTTGAGAGCACATTTCCACTCCATCTGACAAAGGAGCAGCGCTTCGAAAGCTAATGGCATTTGCTACCAAATAAACCTGTTGGACTTTAACCTGGTGTTGTTAAAACTCTTACTGTATCCACATCTCTGCACACAGTACAGAATCATTTTGATGTGGAGATGCCGGCGTTGGACTGGGGTAAACACAGTAAGAAGTTTAACAACACCAGGTTAAAGTCCAACAGGTTAATTTGGTAGCAAAAGCCACACAAGCTTTCGGAGCTCTAAGCCCCTTCTTCACCTGAAGAAGGGGCTTAGAGCTCCGAAAGCTTGTGTGGCTTTTGCTACCAAATAAACCTGTTGGACTTTAACCTGGTGTTGTTAAACTTCTTACAGAATCATTATGTCAGCAGGTCATTTTAGATGATGGTACATTTTCGGCAAACAGTCTGATCTCACGTTGTTGTCCTTTCCTTTGATCCACATTAGTCCGATACTTCCACTCCTCAAACTCCTCGTACTCCTGTTAATTAAACTCCTGAATTAACTCCTGTTAATTCATCCACACATTTCTCCACATAGATGATGATCTATTTTTGCCAGTCCTGTAATTTATGTTCAGGTAATTTGAACAAGTCAGGAACATGTTCCAAAACAGTCAACTTAACTTGTATCTCTCTCCACACCTGCTCACTTTCACATCATTGTCCATTTACCTTCTCTACCTCCGCCGGTTTTGTGTGATTTATCAAGACTTATGGCTGCTGCATCTCAGACTGAGTAAGCATCAACTTTTCTATCTGAACCTGTGCCAACTTGAAAAGGTCATGTTTGCAAGGATGTTGTTTAGTTGGAACAGAACTTTCCTCAACTATCTCACCCCCAATTAACTTAGTACTTCCCAGTGTATTCCCACTTATTTGTCCATGTGATATGAATAATTCTTTCAGGTCAGTTCGATTTTCCTCTGGAAGGTAACTCAGTAATTTATCCCAATTTTTAATAATGTCCTCGTTGTCCAATTTAATTTGGGGAATGACAAATTAAGAGTCGTTTGGATTCAGTTCTTCCCTGTGAGTTATAACCACTAAAACGTCCTCCTTCTGTTCTCCTACCCTACCATAGAACATAGAACAGTACAGCACAGAACAGGCCCTTCGGCCCTCGATGTTGTGCCGAGCTTTATCTGAAACCAAGATCGAGCTATCCCACTCCCTATCATCCTGGTGTGCTTCATGTGCCTATCCAATAACCGCTTAAATGTTCCTAAAGTGTCTGATTCCACTATCACTGCAGGCAGTCCATTCCACACCCCAACCACTCTCTGCGTAAAGAACCTATCTCTGATATCCTTCCTATATCTCCCACCACGAACCCTATAGTTATGCCCCCTTGTAATAGCTCCATCCACCCGAGGAAATAGTCTTTGAACGTTCACTCTATCTATCCCCTTCATCATTTTATACACCTCTATTAAGTCTCCCCTCAGCCTCCTCCGCTCCAGAGAGAACAGCCCTAGCTCCCTCAACCTTTCCTCATAAGACCTACCCTCCAAACCAGGCAGCATCCTGGTAAATCTCCTCTGCACTCTTTCCAGCGCTTCCACATCCTTCTTATAGTGAGGTGACCAGAACTGCACACAATATTCCAAATGTGGTCTCACCAAGGTCCGGTACAGTTGCAGCATAACCCCACGGCTCTTAAACTCCAACCCCCTGTTAATAAAAGCTAACACACTATAGGCCTTCTTCACAGCTCTATCCACTTGAGTGGCAACCTTTAGAGATCTGTGGATATGGACCCCAAGATCTCGCTGTTCCTCCACAGTCTTCAGAACCCTACCTTTGACCCTGTAATCCACATTTAAATTAGTCCTACCAAAATGAATCACCTCACATTTATCAGGGTTAAACTCCATTTGCCATTTTTCAGCCCAGCTTTGCATCCTATCTATGTCTCTTTACAGCCTACAACAGCCCTCCACCTCATCCACTACTCCACCAATCTTGGTGTCATCAGCAAATTTACTGATCCACCCTTCAGCCCCCTCCTCTAAGTCATTAATAAAAATCACAAAGAGCAGAGGACCAAGCATTGATCCCTGTGGCACTCCGCTAGCAACCTGCCTCCAGTCCGAAAATTTTCCATCCACCACCACCCTCTGTCTTCGATTAGATAGCCAGTTACCTATCCAATCGGCCAACTTTCCCTCTATCCCACACCTCCTTACTTTCATCATAAGCCGACCATGGGGGACCTTATCAAACGCCTTACTAAAATCCATGTATATGACATCAACTGCCCTACCTTCATCAACACACTTAGTTACCTCCTCAAAAAATTCAATCAAATTTGTGAGGCACGACTTGCCCTTCACAAATCCGTGCTGACTATCCCGGATTAATCCGCATCTTTCTAAATGGCCGTAAATCCCATCCCTAAGGACCTTTTTCATCAATTTACCAACCACCGAAGTGAGACTAACCGGTCTATAATTACCAGGGTCATTTCTATTCCCTTTCTTAAACAGAGGAACAACATTCGCCATTCTCCAGTCCTCTGGCACCACCCCCGTGGACAGTGAGGACCCAAAGATCAAAGCCAAAGGCTCTGCAATCTCATCCCTTGCCTCCCAAAGAATCCTAGGATATATTTCATCAGGCCCAGGGGACTTATCGACCTTCAGTTTATTCAAAACTGCCAGTACATCCTCCCTCTGAACAACTAATTCCTCCAGCCTATTAGCCTGTAACACCTTCTCTTTCTCAAAAACATGGCCCCTCTCCTTGGTGAACACTGAAGAAAAGTATTCATCCATCACCTCGCCTATCTCTACTGACTCCATACACAAGTTCCCACTACTGTCCTTGACCGGCCCTAACCTCACCCTGGTCATTCTTTTATTCCTCACATAAGAGTAAAAAGCCTTGGGGTTTTCCTTGATCCGACCCGCCAAGGACTTCTCATGTCCCTTCCTAGCTCTGCTTAGCCCCTTTTTCAGCTCATTCCTTGCTAACTTGTAACCCTCAATCGAGCCATCTGAACCTTGTTTCCTCATCCCTACATAAGCTTCCCTCTTCCTTTTCACAAGACATTCCACCTCTTTCGTGAACCATGGTTCCCTCACTCGGCCATTTCCTCCCTGCCTGACAGGGACATACCTATCAAGGACACCCAGTATTTGTTCCTTGAAAAAGTTCCACTTTTCATTAGTGCCTTTCCCTGACAGTTTCTGTTCCCATCTTATGCCCCCTAATTCTTGCCTAATCGCATCATAATTACCTCTCCCCCAATTGTAAGCCTTGACCTGCCGTACGGCCCTATCCCTCTCCATTGCAATAACAAAAGACACCGAATTGTGGTCACTATCTCCAAAGTGCTCTCCCACAACCAAATCTAACACTTGGCCCGGTTCATTTCCCAGTACCAAATCCAATGTGGCCTCACCTCTTGTCGGCCTATCCACATATTGTGTCAGGAAACCCTCCTGCACACACTGCACAAAAACTGCCCCATCCGAACTATTCGACCTACAAAGGTTCCAATCAATATTTGGAAAGTTAAAGTCCCCCATGACAACTACGCTGTGACCCCCACACATATCCATAATCTGCTTAGCAATTTCTTCCTCCACATCTCTATTACTATTTGGGGGCCTATAGTAAACTCCTAACAACGTGACCGCTCCTTTCCTATTTCTAACCTCAGCCCATATTACCTCAGTGTGCAGATCCCCCTCGAAGTGCCTTTCCGCAGCCGTTAGATGATCCTTGATTAACAATGCCACTCCTCCACCTCTTTTACCAGCTTCCCTACACTTACTGAAACACCTATACCCTGGAACGTCCAACAATCATTCCTGTCCTTGTTCTACCCATGTCTCCGTAATGGCCACAACATCGTAGTCCCAAGTACCAATCCACGCCCCAAGTTCATCTACCTTATTCCGGATGCTCCTTGCATTGAAGTAGACACACTTCAACCCACCTTCCTGTCGACCGGTCCCCACCCTTGACCTTGATACCTTCCCCAATACCTCACCACCCTCACTGACTTCTGGACTACAACTCCTTTTCCCACTCCCCTGACAAATTAGTTTAAACCCCCCTGAAGAGCCGTAGCAAATTTCCCTCCTAGGATATTGGTGCCCCTCTTGTTCAGGTGCACCCCGTCCTGTTTGTACAGGTCCCACCTTCCCCAAAATGTGTTCTAATTATCCACGTATCTGAAGCCCTCCCTCCTACACCATCCCTGCAACCACATGTTGAACTGCACTCTCTCCCTGTTCCTCAACTCGCTATCACGTGGCACTGGCAACGTACCAGAGATGACCACATGTTTTGTCTTGGCTCTCAGCTTCCAGCCCAGCTCCCGAAATTCCTGTTTTAAATCCCCGTCCCTTCTTTTACCTATGTCGTTGGTACCAATGTGTACCACGACTTGTGACTGTTCCCCCTCCCCCTTAAGAATCCTGAAAACACGGTCCGAGACGTCACGGACCTTGGCATCCGGGAGGCAACATACCATCCGTGAGTCTCTTTTGCTGCCACAGAACCTCCTATCTATCCCTCTAACTAACGAGTCCCCAATAACTATTGCCCTCCCGCTCTGCCCCTTACCCTCCCGAGCCACAGAGACGGACACAGTGCTGGAGATCCTCTCACTGCGGCTCCCCACTGGTATGTCATCCCCCTCAACCGTATCCAAAGCGGAATACTTGTTGCTAAGGGGAACGACCACAGGGGATCCCTGCACTGACTGCTTCCTCCCAGCCCCTCTCACCGTCACCCATCTGTTTTCATTCCTCGGAGTAACTGTATCCCTAAAGCTTCTGTCTATGGCCACCTCTGCGTCCCTAATGATCCTAAGTTCATCCAACTCCAGCTCCAGTTCCCTAACACGGTTTTGGAGGAGCTGCAGATGGGTGCACTTCCCACAGGTGTAATCAGCAGGGACACTGACGGCGTCCCTCACCTCAAACATAGTGCAAGAGGAACATAGCACTGCCTGCACACCCATCCCCTCTCGATACCTTGCCAATACCACTAACAGATAGAGTTGCTCCAATGGAACAATGAGCTATTTTCCCCCACTTTTCCTCGGAATCCACACAGACTGAATTTAAGATTTGCAATTGAAGAGACAACAAAACGAATTAAACTTACCCCGCCTCACCCATTCTGACTAAGCCCTTAGAGCCAAAGCCCTTACAGCTCTCACTCTGCTCCCTGCTCACTCCGCTGACTGCTACAACACTGCCCGCTCAAAAGTGCGGCCTGCTTTTAAACCCACCAAAAACCTTCCCAGGCCCCTCCTGGGCCTTCTTCCGGTTTCAGAAAAAACCTCCGATGTGAAACACAAAAATCACTGAATAATAAATAAATAAATCAAGTCCAGAAACAAACTCTCTTACCCTCAGACTCCTAGAGTATATACATCTACCTCCGACAGTGCAGCACTCCCTCAGTACGGGCACCAGGGGGAGTGTCGGCCTGGATTATGGAGCTCAAATCCTTTAACTGGATTTGTAAACTGTACTCACCCAAAGGATAAAAAAACTGTTTCAAAGGATCCATCGGTGAACCCTGAGGGCATAAAAGTGTTTGTCAATATTGTGTGATTCATTCAGAATAGTACCCAAAAATTCCCAATGGACCCAACCCTCTTCCCGTTCACTCCCACTGTACACAATCCCAATGGACCCAAACCCCTTCCTGTTCACCCCCACTGTACACAATACCAATCCAAAACCCCTTCCCATTCACTCCCACTGTACACAATCCCAATGAACCCAAAATCCTTCCCGTTCACTCCCACTATACACAATCCCAATCCCATTCCCGTTCACTTCCACTGTACACAATCCCAATCCCAAACCCCTTCCCCTTCACGCCACTGTACACAATCCCAATGGATCTAACCCCCTTCCCGTTCACTCCCACTGTACACAATCCCAATGGACCCAAGCCCCTTCCCGTTCACTCCCACTGCACCCAATCCCAATCCCAATCCCCTTCCCGTTCACTCCCACTGTACACAATCCCAATAATAAACCCCTTCCCGTTCACTCCCACTGTACACAATCCCAATGGACCCAAACCCCTTCCTATTCACTCCCACTCCACACAATCCCAAACCCCTTCCCATTCACTCCTATTATACAGTCCCAATGGACCCAAATCCCTTCCCGTTCACTCCCACTGTACACAATCCCAATGGACCCAAACCCCTTCCCGTTCACTCCCACTGTACACAATCCTAATGGACCCAAACCCCTTCCCGTTCACTCCCACTGTACACAATCCCAATTGACCCAAATCCTTCCCGTTCACTCCCACTGTACACAATCCCAATGGACCCAAACCCCTTCCCGTTCACTCCCACTGTACACAATCCCAATGGACCCAAACCCTTTCCCATTCACTCCCACTGTACACAATCCCAATGGACCCAAACCTCTTCCTGTTCACTCCCACTGTACACAATCCCAATGGACCCAAACCCCTTCCCGTTCACTCCCATTGTACACAATCCCAATGGACCCAAACCCCTTCCTGTTCACTCCCATTGTACACAATACCAATGGACCCAAACCCCTTCCCGTTCACTCCCACTGTACACAATCCCAATGGACCCAAACCCCTTCCCATTCACTCCCACTGTACACAATCCCAAACCCCTTCCCATTCACTCCTATTATACAGAATCCCAATGGACCCAAACGCCTTCCTGTCCACTCCCACTGTTCACAATCCCAATGGACCCAAACCGCTTCCCATTCACTCCCACTGTACACAATCCCAATTCCAAACCCCTTCCCGTTCACTCCCACTGTACACAATACCAATGGACCCAAACTCCTTCCCATTCACTCCCACTGTACACAATCCCAATGGACCCAAACCCCTTCCCGTTCACTCCCATTGTACACAATCCCAATGGATCCAAACCCCTTCCCATTCACTCCCACTGTACACAATCCCAATCCCAAACCCCTTCCCGTTCACTCCCACTGTACACAATCCCAATGGACCTAAACTCCTTCCCGTTCACTCAGTGGTAGGGAAATTATTTGAGAGGATTCTTTGAGACAGGATTTATTCCCACTTGGAAATAAGTGGACGTATTAGTGAGAGGCAACATGGTTTTGTGAAGGGGAGGTCGTGTCTCACGAATGTGATCGAGTTTTTCGAGGAAGTGACGAAGATGATAGATGAGGGTAGGGCAGTGGATGTTGTCTCCATGGACTTCAGTAAGGCCTTTGACAAGGTCCCTCATGGCAGACTGGTGCAGAAGGTGAAGTTGCATGGGGTCAGAGGTGAGCTGGCAAGGTGGAGACAAAACTGGCTCGGTCAAAGAAGATAGAGGGTAGCAGTGGAAGGGTGCGTTTCTGAATGGAGGGCTGTGACAAGTGGTGTTCCTCAGGGATCAGTGCTGGGACCTTTGCTGTTTGTAATATATATAAATGATTTGGAGGAAAATGTAACTGGATTGATTAGTAAGTTTGCGGACGACACAAAGGTTGGTGGATTTGCGGATAGCGATGAGGACCATCAGAGGATACAGCAGGATATAGATCAGTTGGAGACTTGGGCGGAGAGATGGCAGATGGAGTTTAATCCGGACAAATGTGAGGTAATGCAATTTGAAAGGTCTAATACAGATAGGAAATATACAATAAATGGCAGAACCCTTAAGAGTATTGAAAGGCAAAGGGATCTGGGTGTACAGGTACACAGGTCACTGAGAGTGGCAATGCAGGTGGAGAAGGTCGTCAAGAAGGCATACGGCATGCTTGCCTTCATTGGCTGGGGCATTGAGTTTAAAAATTGGCAAGTCATGTTGCAGCTTTATAGAACCTTAGTTAGGCCGCACTTGGAATATAGTGTTCAATTCTGGTCGCCACACTACCAGAAGGATGTGGAGGCTTTGGAGAGGGTACAGAAAAGATTTACCAGGATGTTGCCTGGTATGGAGGGCATTAGCTATGAGGAGAGGTTGGAGAAACTTGGTTTGTTCTCACTGGAGTGACGGAGGTTGAGGGGAGACCTGATAGAAGTCTACAAGATTATGAGAGGCATGGACAGAGTGGATAGTCAGAAGCTTTTTCCCAGGGTGGAAGAGTCAATTACTCGGGGGCAGAGGTTTAAGGTGCGAGGGGCAAGGTTTAAAGGAGATGTACGAGGCAGATTTTTTACACAGAGGGTGGTGGGTGCCTGGAACTCGCTGCCGGGGGAGGGAGTGGAAGCGCATACGGTAGTGAGTTTTAAGGGGCGTTTTGACAAGTAAATGAATAGGATGAGAATAGAGGGATATGTTCCCCGGAAGGGTAGGGGGTTTTAGTTCAGTCGGGCAGCATGGTCGGTGCAGGCTTGGAGGGCCGAAGGGCCTGTTCCTGTGCTGTAATTTTCTTTGTTCTTTGTTCACTCCCACTGTACACAATCCCAATGGACCCAAACCCCTTCCCGTTCACTCCCACTGAACACAATCCCAATGGACCCAAACGCCTTCCCGTACACTCCCACTGTACACAATCCCAATGGACCCAATCCCCGTCCCGTACACTCCCACTGTACACAATCCCAATGGACACAAACCCCCTCCTGTTCACCCCCACTGTACACAATCCCAATGGAACTGAACCCCTTCCCATTCACTCCCACTGTACACAATCCCAAACCCCTTCCCATTCACCCCCACTGTGCACAATCCCAATCCCAAACGCCTTCCTGTTCACTCCCACTGTACACAATCCCAATGGGCACAAACCCCTTCCCGTTCACTCCCACTGTACACAATCCCAATGAACCCAAACCCCTTCCCGTTCACTCCCACTGTACACAATCCCAATCCCCTTCTCGTTCACTCCCACTGTACACAATCCCAATCCCAAACCCCTTCCCGTTCACTCCCACAGTACACAATCCCAATGGATCCAAACCCCTTCCTGTTCACTCCCACTGTACACAATCCCAATGGACACAAACCTTTTCCCATTCACTCCCACTGTACACAATCCCAATGGACCCAAACCCCTTCCCATTCACTCCCACTGAACACAATCCCAATGGACACAAACCCCTTCCCATTCACTCCCACTGTACACAATCTCAATGCCAAACCCCTTCCCATTCACTCCCACTGTACACAATCTCAATGCCAAACCCCTTCCCATTCACTCCCACTGTACACAATCCCAATGGACCCAAACCCCTTCCTGTTCACCCCCACTGTACACAATCCCAATGGACACAAACCCCTTCCCGTTCACTCCCACTGTACACAATCCCAATCCCAAACCCCTTCCAGTTCACTCCCACTGTACACAATCCCAATCCCAAACCCCTTCCCATTCACTCCCACTGTACACAATCCCAATCCCAAACCCCTTACTGTTCACTCCCACTGTGCACAATCCCAATGGACCCAAACCCCTTCCCGTTCACTCCCACTGCACACAATCCCAATCCCAAACCCCTTCCCATTCACTCCCACTGTACACAATCCCAATGGACCCAAACCTCTTCCCATTCACTCGCACTGTCCACAATCCCAATGGACACAATCCTCATCCCATTCACTGCCACTGTACACAATCCCAATCCCAAACCCCTTCCCGTTCACTCCCACTGTACACAATCCCAATGGGCACAAACCCCTTCCCGTTCACTCCCACTGTACACAATCCCAATCCCAAACCCCTTCCCGTTCACTCCCACTGTACACAATCCCAATGAACCCAAACCCCTTCCCGTTCACTCCCACTGTACACAATCCCAATCCCAAACCCCTTCTCGTTCACTCCCACTGTACACAATCCCAATCCCAAACCCCTTCCCGTTCACTCCCACTGTACACAATCCCAATGGACCCAAACCCCTTCCTGTTCACTCCCACTGAACTCAATCCCAATCCCAAACCCCTTCCCGTTCACTCCCACTGTACACAATCCCAATCCCAAAGCCCTTCCCGTTCACTCCCACTGTACACAATCCCAATCCCAAACCTCTTCCCGTTCACTCCCACTGTACACAATCCCAATGAACCCAAACCCCTTCTCGTTCACTCCCACTGTACACAATCCCAATCCCACACCCCTTCCCGTTCACTCCCACTGTACACAATCCCAATGGGCACAAACCCCTTCCTGTTCACTCCCACTGTACTCAATCCCAATCCCAAACCCCTTCCCGTTCACTCCCACTGTACACAATCCCAATGGACACAAACCTTTTCCCATTCACTCCCACTGTACACAATCCCAATGGACCCAAACCACTTCCCATTCACTCCCACTGTACTCAATCCCAATGGACCCAAACCCCTTCCCATTCACTCCCACTGAACACAATCCCAATGGACACAAACCCCTTCCCATTCACTCCCACTGTACACAATCTCAATGCCAAACCCCTTCCCATTCACTCCCACTGTACACAATCCCAATGGACACAAACCCCTTCCCGTTTACTCCCACTGTCCACAATCCCAATCCCAAACCCCTTCCAGTTCACTCCCACTGTACACAATCCCAATCCCAAACCCCTTCCCATTCACTCCCACTGTACACAATCCCAATCCCAAACCCCTTACTGTTCACTCCCACTGTGCACAATCCCAATGGACCCAAACCCCTTCCCGTTCACTCCCACTGTACACAATCCCATTCCCAAACCCCTTGCAGTTCACTCCCACTGTACACAATCCCAATCCCAAACCCCTTCCCATTCACTCCCACTGTGCACAATCCCAATGGTCCCAAACCCCTTCCCATTCACTCCCACTGTACACAATCCCAATGGACCCAAGCCCCTTCCCATTCACCCCCACTGTACACAATCCCAATGGACCCAAACCCCTTCCCGTTCACTCCCACTGTAGACAATCCCAAAGGAATCAAACCCCTTCCCATTCACTCCCACTGTACACAATCCCAATGGACCCAAACCCCTTCCTCTTCACTCCCACTGAACTCAATCCCAATCCCAAACCCCTTCCCGTTCACTCCCACTGTACACAATCCCAATGGACACAAACCTCATCCCATTCACTGCCACTGTGCACAATCCCAATCCCCTTCCCATTCACTCCCACTGTACACAATCCCAATGGACACAAACCTTTTCCCATTCACTGCCAC
>NW_027591277.1:90000-97733 GCF_964213995.1 Mustelus asterias
ACGAGAGACAGAGAGAGAGAGGCAGGGACAGAGACAGAGGGAGAGAGAGAGATAGAGACACAGAACGAGAGACAGCGAGACAGAGAGAGAGACAGAGAGAGAGAGACAGAAAGGGAGACAGAAAGGGAGAGACAGAGAAAAAGATACAGAGTGAGAGATAGAGAGAGGGAGAGACACAGAGAGAGGGAGAAGATAGAGATAGAGAGAGGGAGAGACAGAATGTTCTAAGCAATGACCTTGGTTGAGGTTGCTGGAGGTTGTCATTCCCCTGGCTGGGCTCCAGCTCTCTCTCTCTCTCTCTCTCTCTGTCTCAAATGAGTCTCCAATCACTCAGTGGAGTGAAGGTTCGCACAAAGTCAACCTCAGAACTTGCATTCCCCGACCTCCAGTCCTTTCCAATCCCCCATCGCCACCTAGAATCCAACCATGGAGCTCCAGGCGGAGGCCATTCAGCCCCTCCTTTCCCCTGCTGGCCCTGTGAACAAGTGATCCACGCCCTCCCCCCTCTCCCTCCCCCCTCTCCCTCCATCTCTCTGTCAATCTTTCCCCATCGAGTATTTTCTCCAGTTGCCCCTTTGGAAAGTTCCTGTTGAATCTGCTTCCGCCGCCCTTTCAGGCAGCGCCTTCCAGATCACAACAACTCGCTGCGTTCACAATAAACATTCCCTCACCTCACCCCCCCCCCTCACCCCCCCCCTCACCCCCCCCTCCCCCCTCACCCCCCCCTCACCGCCCCCCCTCACCCCCTCTGGTTCTTTTCCCGATCGCCTTCAATCTGTGTCCCCCTCTGGTCCCCGACCCTCCTGTCGCTGGGAACAGTTTCTCCTTATCAACCCCCGTCACAAACCCCCTTCCCCGATTCGGAACGCCTCGATTCAATCTCCCCCTTAACCTTCTCCGCTCAAAGGAGAATGGTCCCATCTCCCCTCCAGCTTCTCCCAGTCTCTCTCTCTCTCTGCGTTATTCTCTCTCTCGCTCTCTCCGTGTTATTCCCCCTCCCTCCCTCTCTCTCTCTCTCTTCTCGGTCCTCCCCGGGATAACAGTGTGGAACGCTCACTCTCTCGGTCGCGGTCGAGATATTTCGGAGTGTTTGGACCATCAATCCGATAACTCACTCTAACTGTCATCAGCTTCCGTTAGCGAGGGTGCCTCCTCCTCTCCCGCTCCCAGGGGGATCCCTTTACATCCACACAGCCGGAATTTGATCCCCGCGCCGCTCTCCGCTTACGGAACGCGATACCCATTCCGCGCTCGGAATTCCAGTCCCGTTTACACAAGAGGCATTCCTCCGCGTTTCTCTGGGAACGCGCCAGGAACCCAAAACAGCAGGCGGAGCGCAGCGGCGCACTGTACCCCCGCCCCCACACTGTACCCCCCCCCCACACTGTATCCCCCCCACACTGTATCCCCCCACACTGTACCCCCCCCACACTGTACCCCCCCCACACTGTACCCCCCCCACACTGTATCCCCCACACTGTACCCCCCCCCACACTGTACCCCCCCACACTGTACCCCCCCCCCCACACTGTATCCCCCCCCACACTGTATCCCCCGTACCCCCCCCACACTGTATCCCCCACACTGTACCCCCCCCCACACTGTACCCCCCACACTGTACCCCCCCACACTGTACCCCCCCACACTGTACCCCCCCCACACTGTATCCCCCCCACACTGTATCCCCCACACTGTACCCCCCCCCACACTGTATCCCCCACACTGTACCCCCCCCCCACACTGTACCCCCACACTGTACCCCCCCACACTGTACCCCCACCCACACTGTACCCCCACCCACAATGTACCCCCCCACACTGTACCCCCCCCACACTGTATCCCCCCACACTGTACCCCCCCCCCCCACCACTGTAATCCCCCCCCACACTGTATCCCCCCACACTGTACCCCCCCCACACTGTACCCCCCCACACTGTACCCCCCCACACTGTACCCCCCCCACACTGTACCCCCCCACACTGTACCCCCCCACACTGTACCCCCCCACACTGTACCCCCCCCCACACTGTATCCCCCCACACTGTACCCCCCCCCACACTGTATCCCCCCCCCACACTGTATCCCCCCACACTGTACCCCCCCCCACACTGTACCCCCCCCCACACTGTACCCCCCCACACTGTACCCCCCCCCACACTGTACCCCCCCCCCACACTGTACCCCCCCTACACTGTACCCCCCCCACACTGTATCCCCCCACACTGTATCCCCCACACTGTACCCCCCCACACTGTACCCCCCCACACTGTACCCCCACCCACACTGTCCCCCCCCCACGCTGTATCCCCCCACACTGTACCCCCACACACTGCACTCCCCCACACTGTATCCCTCCCAAACTGTACCCCCCCCACACTGTACCCCCCCACACTGTATCCCTCCCAAACTGTACCCCCCCCACACTGTAACCCCCCACACTTTAACCCCCCACACTGTACCCCCCCCACACTGTACCCCCCCACACTGTACCCCCCCCACACTGTACCCCACCCACACTGTACCCCCCCACACTGTACCCCCCCACACTGTAACCCCCACACTGTACCCCCCCACACACTGTACCCACCCACACTGTACCGCCCACACTGTACCCCCCCACACTGTAACCCCCACACTGTACCCCCCCCCCACACTGCACCCCCACCCACACTGTACCCCCCACACTGTACCCCCCCCACACTGTACCCCACCCACACTGTTCCCCCCTCACACTGTACCCCCCACACTGTAACCCCCCACACTGTACCCCCCCACACTGTACCCCCCCACACTGTACACCCCCCACACTGCACCCCCCACACTGTACCCCCCACCTACACTGTATCCCCCCCACACTGTACCCCCCCACACTGTACCCCCCACACTGTACCCCCCCACACTGTACCCCCCCCCACACTGTACCCCCCTCACACTGTACCCCCCCCACACTGTACCCCCCCCACACTGTACCCCCCACACTGTACCCCCCCCACACTGTACCCCCCCACACTGTACCCCCCCCACACTGCACCCCCCCCACACTGCACCCCCCCCCACACTGCACCCCCCCCCACACTGCACCCCCCCACACTGTACCCCCCCACACTGTACCCCCCCACACTGCACCCCCCCACACTGCACCCCCCCCACACTGCACCCCCCCCACACTGTACCCCCCCACACTGTACTCCCCCCACACTGTACCCCCCCACATTGTACCCCCCCCACACTGTACCCCCCACACTGTATCCCCCACACTGGACCACCCCCACACTGGACCCCCCCCACACTGGACCCCCCCCACACTGGACCCCCCCCACACTGTACCCCCCCCACACTGTACCCCCACCACACTGCACCCCCCCACACTGTACCCCCCCACACTGTACCCCCCCCACACTGCACCCCCACCACACTGCACCCCCCCACACTGTACCCCCCCACACTGCACCCCCCCCACACTGTACCCCCCCACACTGTACCCCCACCCACACTGCACCCCCCCCACACTGCACCCCCCCCACACTGCACCCCCCCACACTGCACCCCCCACACTGCACCCCCCCCACACTGCACCCCCCACCCACACTGCACCCCCCCACCCACACTGCACCCCCCACCCACACTGCACCCCCCACCCACACTGCACCCCCCCACCCACACTGCACCCCCCACCCACACTGCACCCCCCCACACTGCACCCCCACCACACTGCACCCCCCCACACTGTACCCCCCCACACTGCACCCCCCCCACACTGTACCCCCCCACACTGTACCCCACCCACACTGCACCCCCCCCACACTGCACCCCCCCACACTGCACCCCCCCACACTGCACCCCCCACACTGCACCCCCCCCACACTGCACCCCCCACCCACACTGCACCCCCCCACCCACACTGCACCCCCCACCCACACTGCACCCCCCACCCACACTGCACCCCCCACCCACACTGCACCCCCCACCCACACTGCACCCCCCCACACTGCGCCCCCCCACACTGCGCCCCCCCCACACTGCACCCCCCACACTGCACCCCCCCACACTGCACCCCCCACCCACACTGCACCCCCCACCCACACTGCACCCACACTGCACCCCCCACACTACACCCCCCCCACACTGCACCCCCCCACACTACACCCCCCCCACACTGCACCCCCCCACACTGCACCCCCCCACACTGCACCCCCCCACACTGCACCCCCCCTCACTGTACCCCCCCCACACTGTACCCCCCCACACTGCACCCCCCACACACTGCACCCCCCCACACTGTACCCCCCCCCCACACTGCACCCCCCCCACACTGTACCCCCCCCACACTGTACCCCCCCCACACTGCACCCCCCACACACTGTACCCCCCCACACTGTACCCCCACCCACACTGCACCCCCCCCACACTGTACCCCCCACACTGCACCCCCACCACACTGCGCCCCCCCACACTGCACCCCCCACACTGTACCCCCACCCACACTGCACCGCCCCCACACTGTACCCTCCCACACTGCACCCCCCACACTGCACCCCCCCACACTGCACCTCCCTCACACTGCACCCCCCACGCTGTACCCCCACCCACACTGCACCCCCACCCACACTGTACCCCCCCCCACACTGCACCCCCACCCACACTGCACCACCCCCACCGCCGTCTCTCTCTCTCCCCCTCATTCATTCTCCCTCTCCCCGAGTCTCCCATCCCCTTCTTCCTCTCTTTCTGTTCCACACTCCCTCTCTCCCAATCACTCTCCCCATCCCCCTCTCTCTGCCTCTCTGTTTCTCTCTGTCCCTCTATCTCTCCCCGTCTCTTTCTCTTTCTGTCTGTCTCTCTCTCTCTCTCTCCCCCTCTGTCTCTCTCTCTCTCCCTCTGTTTCTCCCTCCCTCTGTCTCTCTCTCCCTCTGTCTCTCTCTCTCTCCCTCTGTCTCTCCCTCCCTCTCTTTCTCTCTCCCTCTGTCTCTCTCACTGTCTCCCCATCACTGTCCCCTTCCCCTCTCATTCTCTGTCTCTCCATCTCCCCCGTCTCTCTCTACCCTCCTCTGTCTCTCTCTCTCTCTCTCTGTGTCTCTCTCTCTCTCTCTCTGTCTCTCTCTGTGTGTGTGTCTCTCTCTCTCTGTCTCTCTCTGTCTCTGTCACTCGGACGATACCAGAACTGAGAGGCTGTAACGCTCGGGACAGACTGACGGTCTGGGAGCTCTTTCTCTCGATAAGAACGGGCTGATTGGTCCCTGATGGAGATGTGGAAGATGATGAAGGGGTTTTGATTGGGACAGAGTAAAGCAGATATTCCCACTGTGGGTGCGACCAGACCGGGGTGCTGGGACTCCCACTGTTCCCGCGGGGAGACTGTGGGACCCGCTCCCACGGGGAGTGGGGGGGGGGTGTGAGAGGCGACAGTGATGGGTGATGAGGCGGGGGTGGGTGGGTGCAGTTGGGGGCTGGACGGTGGATGCAGTGTGGGTGGGGGGGGTGCAGTGTGGGTGGGGGGGGTGCAGTGTGGGTGGGGGGGGTACAGTGTGGGGGGGGGTGCAGTGTGGGGGGGTACAGTGTGGGGGGTGCAGTGTGGGGGGGGGGAAGTGTGGGGGGTGTGCAGTGTGGGGGGGGGGAAAGTGTGGGGGGTACAGTGTGGGGGGGGTACAGTGTGGGGGGGGTGGTGTTGGGGGGGGTACAGTGGGGGGGGGGTGCAGTGTGGGGGGGTACAGTGTGGGGGGGGTGCAGTGTGGGGGGGGTACAGTGTGGGGGCTGCACAGTGTGGGGGCTGCAGTGTGGGGGGTGCAGTGTGGGGGTGCAGTGTGGGGGGGGGTGCAGTGTGGGGGGGGTGCAGTGTGGGGGGGTACAGTGTGGGGGGTGCAGTGTGGGGGGGGGGTACCGTGTGGGGGAAGTACAGTGTGGGGGGTGCAGTGTGGGGGGGTACAGTGTGGGGGGGGTACAGTGTGGGGGGGGTGCAGTGTGGGGGGGTACAGTGTAGGGGGGGTGCAGTGTGGGGGGTACAGTGTGGGGGGGGTGCAGTGTGGGGGGGTACAGTGTGGGGGGGGTGCAGTGTGGGGGGGTGCAGTTTGGGGGGGTACAGTGTGGGGGGGTACAGTGTGGGGGGGTACAGTGTGGGGGGTGCAGTGTGGGGGTGTGCAGTGTGGGGGGGTACAGTGTGGGGGGTGTGCAGTGTGGGGGGGGTTCAGTGTGGGGGGGGGTGCAGTGTGGGGGGGGTACAGTGTGGGGGGGTACAGTGTGGGGGGTGCAGTGTGGGGGGGTGCAGTGTGTGGGGGGTGCAGTGTGGGGGGGTACAGTGTGGGTGGGGGTACAGTGTGGGGGGGGAGCATTGTGGGTGGGGGTACAGTGTGGGGAGGGTGCAGTGTGGGTGGGGGTGCAGTGTGGGTGGGGGTGCAGTGTGGGTGGGGGTGCAGTGTGGGTGGGGGTGCAGTGTGGGTGGGGGTGCAGTGTGGGTGGGGGTACAGTGTGGGGGGGGTACAGTGTGGGTGGGGGTACAGTGTGGGGGTGGTGCATTGTGGGTGGGGGTACAGTGTGGGTGGGGGTGCAGTGTGGGTGGGGGTGCAGTGTGGGTGGGGGTGCAGTGTGGGTGGGGGTACAGTGTGGGGGGGGTACAGTGTGGGTGGGGGTACAGTGTGGGGGTGGTGCATTGTGGGTGGGGGTACAGTGTGGGGGGGGTACAGTGTGGGGGAGGTGGTGTTAGGGGGGTACAGTGGGGGGGGGTGCAGTGTGGGGGGTGCAGTGTGGGGGGTGCAGTGTGGGGGGTGCAGTGTGGGGGGTGCAGTGTGGGGGGGTGCAGTGTGGGGGGGTGCAGTGTGGGGGGGGTGCAGTGTGGGGGGGTACAGTGTGGGGGGTGCAGTGTGGGGGGGGTGCAGTGTGGGGGGGGTGCAGTGTGGGGGCTGCAGTGTGGGGGGTGCAGTGTGGGGGGTGCAGTGTGGGGGGGGTGCAGTGTGGGGGGTACAGTGTGGGGGCTGCAGTGTGGGGGGTGCAGTGTGGGGGGTGCAGTGTGGGGGTGGTGCAGTGTGGGGGGTGCAGTGTGGGGGGTGCAGTGTGGGGGGGTACAGTGTGGGGGTGGTGCAGTGTGGGGGGTGCAGTGGTGGGGGGTGCAGTGTGGGGGGGTACAGTGTGGGGGGGGTGCAGTGTGGGGGGGGTACAGTGTGGGGGGGTACAGTGTGGGGGGGGTACAGTGTAGGGGGGGTGCAGTGTGGGGGTACAGTGTGGGGGGGTGCAGTGTGGGGGGTACAGTGTGGGGGGGGTGCAGTGTGGGGGGGTGCAGTTTGGGGGGGTACAGTGTGGGGGGGGTGCAGTGTGGGGGGGTACAGTGTGGGGGGGTACAGTGTGGGGGGTGCAGTGTGGGGGTGTGCAGTGTGGGGGGGGTACAGTGTGGGGGGTGTGCAGTGTGGGGGGGGGTTCAGTGTGGGGGGGGTGCAGTGTGGGGGGGGGTACAGTGTGGGGGGGTACAGTGTGGGGGGTGCAGTGTGGGGGGGTGCAGTGTGTGGGGGGTGCAGTGTGGGGGGGTACAGTGTGGGTGGGGGTACAGTGTGGGGGGGGAGCATTGTGGGTGGGGGTACAGTGTGGGGAGGGTGCAGTGTGGGTGGGGGTGCAGTGTGGGTGGGGGGTGCAGTGTGGGTGGGGGTGCAGTGTGGGGTGGGGGTGCAGTGTGGGTGGGGGTGCAGTGTGGGTGGGGGTACAGTGTGGGGGGGGGTACAGTGTGGGTGGGGGTACAGTGTGGGGGTGGT
>NW_027591278.1:0-25000 GCF_964213995.1 Mustelus asterias
TGTCTCTCTCACTCAGTGTAAAGATGGATGTTCCTGTCTAGATCCTTGTCCCTGTCCCCTCTCTTTGTCACTCGTTGTCTCTGTCCATAGCTGTTTCTTTCCCTCTCTCTCATGTACTCTGCATTGAAATGAGCGATGCCATATTCCTGTCTCCCTGTTTATAATAACACAGTTTTTGTTGATTAAAGGTTTAAAGAGACACAAAGGAAGATGGAGCCAGAGAGAGAGAGAGAGACATTCTGGAGAGTGATAGACAGATATGGAAGAATGTTCGAGAGAGAGAGATTCTGGTGAGTGATGGACAGATATGGACGAATGCTCGAGAGAGAGAGAGAGAGAGAGATGAATGGAAAGAAACAGGAAGGGAGAGAAAGCTGAAGATAGGGGAAAAATACTGGAGGGAGAGACAGAGAGAAAAGCAGAGAGAAATAGAATGGGGAAGAAAGCTGTAGAGGGGAAGATAAATGTAAAGGCTGAACTTCAGAAAATTGAATTGTAATGTCCTCTGTGAAACGTATCTAACATTTGGGTAAGTCAGTCTCTCCCATCCCTGTTACTTTGGATTTGCAACAAACTTTTATAAAGTTTCATATTACAGATATTTAATTTACTCTCTGCCACCCACCAAAGGGTTAACCTATTTGCGACTAATTGCAAAGCCGGGTTATTTTAACCCCAGGGTTTTAAACTCCAGCCCCCCCCCCCGACACCCCACAATCTAACCGGAACTGGTTCGTCCAAGAAAGCGAGATCCTGGATCAGGATAATAAAGAGACAACAACTCACTTGCAGCCTACAGAACAGGCCTCAGTCCATCCATCCTCCTCTGGAGAAAAGCCCCTTGTCCAAGGATTCCGAGTCCCATTGCAGTCTTCAAAATTCAAATCCCTGGGGAGAAGAGAAAATAATTAATTAAAATACAAGAAAATGTTTAAATTAAATAGCACAAGAGCCCAGGATTCCCCCTTCTAAGATTTCACTGAGACATTGTCTAACTAAATATTAATTCCTTGGGAAGAGATAGAATATAATTAATTTAAATACAAGAAAATGTTTAAATTAAATAGCACAAGAGCCCAGGAGTCCCCTTTCTCAGTTACACAATCTCTCAGTAAAATCTAAATATTAATTCTTGGGTAAAAGAGAGAGAAATATATTAAAATACCAGAAAATGTTCAAATTAAATAGCACAAGAGCCCAGGATTCCCCTTTCTCAGTTACACAATCTCTCAGTAAAATCTAAATATTAATTCTTGGGTAAAAGAGAGAGAAATATATTAAAATACCAGAAAATGTTCAAATTAAATAGCACAAGAGCCCAGGATTCCCCTTTCTCAGATTTTACTGAGAGATTGTCCAACAAAATATTATTTCCTGGGAAAAAGAGGGAGAGAGAGAGAGGGAATAAAAAAGAGAGACAGATAGAGGAAGGAAAGGAATGGAGAGAGAGAAAGCAGAGAGAAATAGACAGAATGGGAGAAAAGCTGCAGAGAGGACGAAATGAAATTCTGAACTTCTGAAAACTGAATTGTAAAGGCCTCTGTGAATTTTATTCTGCAATTAGGAACAGCGCTCTGTCTCCCATCCCTGTTATCTTGGATTTAAAACAAATTGAGACAGTTTCATATTACAGACATTTAATTTACTCTTTGCCACCCACCAAAGGGTTAATGTGTTTGTAACTAATTGCAAAGCTGGGATATTTTAACCCCAGGGTTTCAAACTCCAGCCCACCTCACACCCCACAATCGAACCAGGACTGGTTCATCCGAGGAAGCGAGATTAAAATTAAACCTGGATCGGGGTAATAAAGAGACGACAACTCACATGCGGCCTATAGAACAGGCCTCAGTCCATCCATCCTCCTCTGGAGAAACTCAGAAAGTATTCCAGACCCAAGCAGCAGAAGAAAGTTCACACTTCCAACAGACGCCTGGTGTTATATTATTTGAGGGTGACTCTATTCTGTAATGATTTATTTCATTGTTCCTGAGTGAGTCTTGTTATTGGAACAGCATTCTACTGGGGAGTTTATTCAGTTTGTTCATTGTTTTAGTAAGGTTGTCACCCAGTCTAAATTAAAGACCTGTTAGTTGCTCCTGATGGAGAGAGTGTCAGATCCTGCTTTAATTTACCAATTCCTCCCACAGTCCAAAGCTGTGCGGGTTGGGTGGATTGGCCGTGTTAATTGACCCTAGTGTCAGGGGGATTAGCAGGTTAAAAGTGTGGGGTTATGGGAATAGGACCTGGTTGGGATTGTGGTCGGTACAGACTAGATGGGCCGAATGGCCTCCTTCTGCACTGTAGGGATTGAATGTCTAAAACCAGTAGCTTCCTCCTGTCTCACACACACTTACTTAAGATTACGAGGCAAGGTGTATCCCTTTAGGGGGTTACAAAATAGTGCAGAGGGAAACATCACCTCAGCGTGGTAACAATATTTACAATCCCACAATCACACACCCATCCTCCCTTAGTCAATGAATGAATGATTCAAATTACAATGAAGGTAATTCTGCACAGCAAGATCCCACTGCCAGTCCCACGATGGAGGAGGACACCCCCAGACTCTGTGTCTCTTTCCCCCTGCCCCTCCTGAGAGCCTCTCACAACCCCCCCCCCCACACCCTCTCTGTTTAGCTCTCCCTCCATTTCTCTATCTCTCTCTGCCTCCTCCCCCTCCCCAACCCTTCTCCTTCCCCTCAATCTTTCCTGTTTAAGGTTCTGCTCACGGTCACAGTGCGAGGAATAGGGAGCCAGACCCACCTGTGTGCACAGCAAGATCCCACACACACACACAACCTGGTGAGGGCCAGATTAAATAAATGTGGGTGAGGACTGCAGGAGAGTGTGTGGGAAATGGGATCCACTCCTCTCTCTCTCTCTCTCTTCCCAAATTAAATTAACAACAATTCACATTGGTGTTTTCTTAAACGTTTTATTGAAAGATGAAATATAGACAGGAATGTCTGGGGAGAGAGAGAGGGGAGGGGTGCTGGGATTGGTAAGAACGCTGGAGAGACGGAGACAGGGAAATTCTATACCCCCCCGCCCCCATCCAAATAGAAATTCCTGGGAAAAGAGAGAGAGAAAAGAATCTGGAGTCACACAGCACAGAAACAGGCCCTTCGGCCCACCAGCTCCATGCTGGCCATCAAATCCCAATCTATCCTCCTCCCATTCCCCAGCACTTGCTCCAGAGCCTACGATGCCTCGGCGATTAAAGTGCTTGAATTTACCCGACCCCTTTTCAAGCTTTTTCCTTGAACCCACTTTGCGGTCCCTGAGCCAGATTTTGTTTAATAAAGTGTGGTCGCTGTTGCAGTGCAGGCAAAGGCCACAGGCCCAGTGTGTGCACAGCAAGATCCCACAGCAGCAGCAGCAATGTGAACCTGAATCAGATGGGACACAGTCCTCCCCCCACCCCCCCCCACTCTCTCGCCTGCTGTGACCCCCCTTCCCCACTCACTACCCTGTGTGTGTGTGTGTGTGTCTGCATCATCCCAAATCTCCAGAAAGGCTGGAACTCCCTCTTAAAAGTAACCCTTTTTAAAACTAAAATCCCTGTGGTGCACAGCAAGATCCCACAAAGTGCAGTCAGCTGTGTTGAGCGTTTTTTAAATTTGGGAATTGTTTATACAGAGTGAGGGAGCCAGAGAGGGGCTGAGACAGTGAAATCCCTCTCTCAGGACCCTCAGAATTAAACTGGAGACCCTGTCCCTCACTGAAACCCTCCCTCCCTCTAACAGCCTGTGTCTCTCCCCCTGCATCTAACCCACAACTCCAGCTGTTTCCATCCCTCCCTCTTCCTCTCTCTCCCTGCCTCTCTGTCTCCACCTGTTTCTGCTCGAGAAGAGACAGGGAGAGAGAGAACAGGGAGAGAGAGAGACGGGGAGAGACAGAGATAAAGCGAGAGAGACAGATATTTGATAATTAATTGTGTATGGTCGCATTATTGAGTGTGGTTTAATTTGGTGATTTTTTTATACAGAGAGGCAGAGAGAGGTGAAGACAGTGACATTCTCTCCCTGGCACCCTCGCAAGTTCAAAGACACAAAAGCTGCAGACACTCACACACACAAACTGGGTTTGGTAAGTTTCCCAATCTCTGCAGCTTCCCATGTGGCCCAGGGTTTGAATTGAAATTTAAAAGCAGCTTGGAGACACTGCAGGATTTTTGAGTTGAGTTTCTCCCCCCCCCCCCCCGCCACCCTGTAAATATAAAATAGAAATTCCTGGATTACAATATTCCCTTGGACAGAGCAGAGGGAATGTGTGAGTGGTGTGTGTGTGTCTGAGACCTAGGCTGGATTTGGGAATATCTGCCTGCTGAAGAGGGTCAGTGAAACCATCCTGGCTGAATATCTCATCGCTAAAGAGTCACAGAGAGAGATATCTGAAAAATAAATGTGTTACTGAACCCACTCTGGATGCTCCCTCTATCTCTGTCTCTCTCAGTAACTTAATTGCAGTGTTAATGTAAGCCTTGTGACACTAGTAAATAAACTTTAAATCTTTCAACTTTAAAACCTCTGTCTCTTTCTGTCTCTCTCAGTAACTGCAGCGTTAATGTGAGCCTTACTTATGACACTAATAAACAAATTTTAAAACTTTAAACATCCTCTGTCTCTTTATCTCTATGTCTCTATCTCTGTCTCTGTGTGTCTCTCTGTCTCTCTCTCAGTAACTTCATTGCAGTGTTAATGTAAGCCTTACTTGTGACACTAATAATCAAACTTTAAAACTTTCAGCTTTAAAAACTCTGTCTGTGTGTCTCTGTCTCAATTCAGACACTAGTTCAGTGCCAGGTTGAGAGGGGGTCAGTATTGAGCAGAATGGGAGGCAGTTTGATACAAAGTTTGCAGAAACTGCAGCGAGTGTTTGTAAACATGTTGGGTTTGTGGAAAGGTCAGTGTGTAACAAGCTGAGGGAAGGTGTTTCCACTTCACATGTGGCTACTTTTTGGCAATGGGAGTTACCTTTGCATCTACAGGGAGCTCTGAAGCCTCATGGCTTTCTGCCTGCCTCTGTTTGAACAGTTTAATATGTTTCAGCACTGAGACCTCTGGCCCTTGTTGGGAATATCAGTCTCCCAGAATACCAGTATACCTGACTGACCACCTCCCCCCCCGCTCGCCACCCCCAGCCCCCAACCCTGTGTGTGTGTTGTCCCAAGTCTGGAGACTTCCCCACAGTCCCCTGAAAGGTTTAAACTGCCTCTGAGAAAACACCCTTTTTAAAACAAAATCCCCAGCAACATCCCACAAGCTGCAGTCAGCTGTGTTGAGTGTTTTGTAATTTGGGAAAAGTTTATACAGAGAGAGAGAGAGGCAGAGAGGGGCTGAGACAGTGAAATCAAACCCCCCGGGACACCCAGAATGAAAATCACACAGCACAAAATCCCAGGATTGCCCCTTTCCAGGTTTTACTGAGAGATTGTCCAACTAAATATTAATTCCTGGGAAAAAGAGGGAGAGAGAGAGAATAAAGAGAGGCAGATAGCGGAAGGAAATGGAGAGAAAAGCAGAGAGAAATAGACAGAATGGGGGAAAAGCTGTGGAGAGGATGAAATGAAAATCTGAACATCTGTAAACTGAATTGTAAAGGCCTCTGTGAATTTTATTCAACAATTAGGTTCATTGCTCTGTCTCCGACCCCTGTTATTTTAGATTTAAAACAAACTTATAGACAGTTTCATACATAATTTACTCTTTGCCACCCACCAAAGGGTTAACCTGTTTGTGACTAATTGCAAAGCCGGGATATTTTAACCCCAGCATTTTAAACTCCAGCCCCCCACACATCCCACAATCGAACCAGAACTGGTTCATCCGAGGAAGCGAGATTAAATTTAAACCTGGATCAGGGTAATAAAGAGACGACAACTCACATGCGGCCTATCGAACAGGCCTCAGTCCATCCATCCTCCTCTGGAGAAAAGCCCCTTGTCCAAGGATTCCGAGTCCCATTGCAGTCTTCAAAATTCAAATTCCTGGGAAGAAGAGAGAGAGAAAATAATTAATTAAAATACAAGAAATTGTTTAAATTAAATAGCACAAGAGGCCAGGATTCCCCTTCTGAGATTTTACTGAGAGATTGTCTAACTAGATATGGATTATTGGGGAAAAGAGAGAGAAAATTAATTAAATACAAGAAACCATTTAAATTAAATCTCACCGAAACGCAGGATTCCCCCCTCTCAGTTACACAAACTCTCAGAAACATCAGAATGGCATGAACAGAGAGAGAGAAATCTACAAACAGAATCTCCTAAAACTGAATCAAATATTCACAACCCCCCCGTCCATCCCTGTCTCCCTCTCAGACTCCAGGAGCTGCTCATCTCCCTCTTTCAGTTTGGGAAGGGGCTGCTGATTCCTTCGGGACACTTTTTAAAATCGCCCTCCCGGGATTGATTTCTACAACTCCCTCCATCTCCCTTTCACTATCGCCTTCTCTTTTCTCCCTCTGCTCCTGTCTCTCTCACTCAGTATAAAGATGGATGTCCCTGTCTAGATCCTTGTCCCTGTCCCCTCTCTTTCTCACTCGTTGTCTCTGTCCATAGCTGTTTCTTTCCCTCTCTCTCATGTACTCTGCATTGAAATGAGCGATGCCATATTCCTGTCTCCCTGTTTATAATAACACAGTTTTTGTTGATTAAAGGTTTAAAGAGACACAAAGGAAGATGAAGCCAGAGAGAGAGAGAAAGACATTCTGCAGAGTGATAGACAGATATGGAAGAATGTTCGCGAGAGAGAGATTCTGGTGAGTGATGGACAGGTATGGAAGAATGCTCGAGAGAGAGAGAGAGAGAGAGAGATTCTGGAGAGTGATAGATATGGAAGAATGCTCGAGAGAGAGAGAGAGAGATGAATGGAAAGAAACAGGAAGGGAGAGAAAGCTGAAGATAGGGGAAAAATACTGGAGGGAGAGACAGAGAGAAAAGCAGAGAGAAATAGAATGGGGAAGAAAGCTGTAGAGGGGAAGATAAATGTAAAGGCTGAACTTCAGAAAATTGAATTGTAATGTCCTCTGTGAAACGTATTTAACATTCGGGTAAGTCAGTCTCTCCCATCCCTGTTACTTTGGATTTGCATCAAACTTTTAGAAAGTTTCATATTACAGATATTTAATTTACTCTTTGCCACTGTCGTGGTTCCCCAGGACGACAATTTATTCACATCAATTAAAACAGAGAGTCTGAGCAGCGATCTTCCAAGCAATAGACTTTATTTCTCAGCACAAGAGATAAAGTCGGGAACGTCCGGAACACTCCAAAGAGCCCTTGGGCTTACACTCTTTTATGTACATTTCAGCCTCATATCTCAAGATCCTCCTCTCCCTTTTACAGCCTGTCCTTGGTTGTTATCTTACCCTACAGCCCTATCTTTCTTTGGCCACCATTATTTTTAGTTGACCCTTTATCTGTTTTCTTTGCATTTGGTCGTTCCCTGTTATATCTCTTCGTTTCTTAAACCATGGTGGTTATAACTCTTGCTCTTATCTGAACTTTTCTGTTTGTACAATAATCGTGGTTTTGTAAGCTAAGGCGAATGTGTTTAGAAGAAAAGACATCCCCCTGCTGATTTATGGTCCACTAATGTGTTTAGCAGAAAAGACATTCTCTCTGCTGGTTTATGGTCCACTATTAAGTTGAACCACCGAGCAGTCTTCCTTGTTTTCTTAAGTGACTATTGTCTGCTTTCCTTAATTAGTGATTGTTATATTACTTCTCTAGTTTCTCCACTTTGATCATATCGACTACACTTGATTATATTAGGTCACACGAAGTTACTTTAGGTTACATATCCATTTTCACTACTTATCTAAATCTGCTTTATTATTTCACTAAAACCTGTGAATCTGAATTTCATACCTAGCTCATACAATATCTAATACAATTTCCCTTACAATCCCCCCTTTGAGGCTTCCCTAGCCTCATCCCAATTATCAAGTTCAAATAATCCCCTTGCTCAATCCCATTTGTATTTTATTTTAATCACTTTTCCCAGGCGATGTGGAGGAGCCGACTATTTTGGTCAGGGATCAGTGTCCCTATTCTAACTTTATCATAATTTGTCTATCCCGGTTCTGATTTTTGGGTTGCTCCTCCAGATTGCCTGCCCCTGACAGTCATCAGCCAAAAACCTTCCCACTCTTGTCTAGGGAAGGGAAAAAGACTGATTCCTGTGTACAGACTAAGTTCTCCTGGTTTCGCGCGGACTTCAGCAAGGTGCTGTTGTTTCCACAAGATGATCTTCCACTATTGTAGTTATTTTACAGAG
Organism: Mustelus asterias; assembly: GCF_964213995.1. Taxonomy (NCBI): domain Eukaryota; kingdom Metazoa; phylum Chordata; class Chondrichthyes; order Carcharhiniformes; family Triakidae; genus Mustelus; species Mustelus asterias. The sequence goes on from NW_027591278.1 coordinate 8,286, forward strand.
TGACGAGTTTCAACTTCGACCAAGGTCATTGTGAATCCACTCAGCGGGGGCGGCTCAAGGTTTTCCCATTCCTCTGTTTTTTCTCTCGAGCGTGAGCTGCTTAGCACCCGCGTCACCATCTGCCGCGCTGCCATTCTGGTAAGGAAGGATCTCAGGGCGGGTAAAAAACAACAAAATATCAATCCCAGAATGATTATTGTTGCGATTGCTACAGCTCCAGCTTTGGCAAACCACGCCCCCCATCTTCCTAATATTCTGTCCAGCCAACTCCATACCTCATGCCCAAACCCAGCATTTTCTTTCACTTCTTTCTTAAGATTTCTTAACTTATTCATGGCTTGTGTAAATGACCCCTCTGGATTAGTGTTATTAGGGATAAATGTGCAGCACTGATCCCCAAACATAACACACACTCCTCCTTTCTCTGCCAGGAGCCAATCTAACGCCTGTCGATTTTGCCACGCCATTTTGCTGGTCGCATCCAACTGCTCTCCTAAGGCCTCCAGGGCATCATTCGTATAATTAATAAACCTCTGCTGATTATAATAGATGTAATTGATCCACTCAGTATTCTTGCTGGGTGTGATCCAAACAAAGAGGGATTCAAACCCTGCAGCTATTTCGTTCCTAGCTTTGAACTCATTCGGGATGCCGCGGGGCTGTCCGATTGCGTCCAATTTTACCGTAGGGTCAGGGGTATATGCCCTCTTAACTTTTTGTGATTTAATTTATTTTTCCACCGGTAGTATCACAGTGCTCTGGGCAAGCATAACTCGAGCACATAGTCCCTTCCAATTCTGTGGTAATTTTGCCAATAGCCCTTTCTCCGGGCCACAAAGCCACCAGAGATCGGCCAGTTGATTTTCTTGATAGTCTAACACATAAGGAGGGGGTGTCCATCCCCCTTCTGAGATGATCAGACTAAGAACATCGGTTATATTCCAAATCCTTTCACACTCTCCTGTGTAATTTCCCACACTACTTCCTGTGCTACTTTCCCTCCAATAGCAATCTTGGATTTGTAAGTTGGGCTCTACACTCCATTCCTTTGGGACCGCGTCTACTGCCGTTTTTGGCCACTTTGGACAACTGTGGGTCAAGTTGTAGATGCCCTTTTTTACCCCAGCAAACAGGATGCAGTGGTATTGACACAACGGCGACTCACCTTTACAAAGGTTATCACATGCGGATCCGGAACATTTGTATCTTCTCATACGAGTAGTTCCGATTCCCTATCATATGATACCTTATATATGTGGTATATGGACGGCAATTTTCCTTTCTCCAGCTTTGTTGCCTGGTTCTACAGTCTCCTGATCCCCATGGTATACCAGTTACTTGGGTGTTAGGTTTCTCTGATGCACATACTACACACTCTTTCCCATCACTGTTTCTCTGACCTGTATACTCAGCCCATTTCCACCATTTGTTTTTCTGCGCTTTTTCCCAAATAGTATTTGTGCTCACTAATCGTTCACGTCTTGTTTGTCTTAATACTCTATCTTCCTGATTCTGCACCCTTATGTCCTCTGTATCCCGTTCTCCTTTTCTATGGGTCACGGAAGTCCCTAAGGGAAATAGTTTCCAAGTCCCAGGTGGGGAATGGGGCCCCTTCCCTGTCCTCACCTCCCTCGGCACCTTGACTAATATGCTCAGGCTGGGCATTTGTATCATCAGCCAGCTCATGTACAGAACTACTTTCATCATCCTCTATTCTTTTTGTTCTTCCTTGGCTCTGTTCCTCCTCCCCACGATTCTCCCCGTGTATTTCTATTTCTTCCTCGCTATCACCTCTATCCACTCTGTGTACTTCTTCAATTTCCCTTCTCTCCCCTACCCCTGGTACTGTACTGGTACAATGGTTCAAGTGATACCACAGTGTACTGCCTTCTACTTGCAACGCCGTGGGAGACACTTTGGTGACTTCAAACGGTCCTTCTCGTCTCGGTTCGTTCCAACGTCTCCGGAACTTTCTGATGTATACTCGATCTCCAGGCTTGATCTGATGTTCTGTTACCGGATTCTCCTCCTCCTTGGCTTTTTCCTGTTCAGATATAGTTCTATGTATAACAGTTAATTGTTGTATATATTCTTTTGTGCTTTGATCTAAACATTCTAGCGTAGGACCTCCTGATCCCCTGATCTTGGGTACCGGCATTACTCTTCCTGTCATCATTTCATGAGGGCTCAAATGTGTGATTCTGTTTTCCTGACTCCTGTATTGCATTAGAGCCAATGGCAGAGCATCTATCCAGTTTTTCCCTGTTTCACTGCAAATTTTGCTTATTTTAGCCTTAAGGGTCCCGTTTGCTCTCTCCACCGTTCCTTGGGATTGAGGGTGATATACGCATCCAAACTTCTGCTTTATTCGGAGTGCCGAGAGTGTCTCTCTCAGTGCCCTTCCTATAAAAGCAGATCCATTGTCTGAACTTAATTGCGTGGGTATGCCAAATCTTGGGATAATTTCTTTTGACAGGAAGTTAATCACCGTTCCAGATCCTTGATCTTTGGATGGCGTTGCTTCTATCCATCTGCTGAATCTATCAATAATCACTAACATGTATCTTTTCCCCCTCACCACCTTTCCCATATCCACATAGTCCATGCATAGATGTTTAAATGGTCCTTCAGGAATGGGTATATGCCCTATTGGGGCAGTAATGCCCTTCCTGATGTTATTCTGAGCACACACCTCACACTGACTTAGTATGGAGTCAATCGAGTTTTGCAGGTATGGTGACCAGAATCCTTCCTTCTTGATCTTCCTAGCCACTTCTCCTCTTGCACAGTGGTCCACTCCATGCGCTTCGCTAATTAGTACGGTTAGTAATGATGTGGGTGCTATGACTAATCCCTCCCCATTTCTCCATATCCTGTCCTGTTGTCCCTGTAGTGCTCCTCTATCTTTCCACATTGCCTTTTCAGCTACAGAGGTTTCCTCCTGTAACTGTGCTACATCCTCTAATGTGATCTGAGGTTCGATATCCCCCGTACCTGGCCCTGGGTGTGGCCTTGCTATTTCTACTGGAGCTATCGTAGCCTCAATGCATCCTGACGCTTCTTTAGCTGCCTTGTCGGCTTTGGTGTTTCCCTGTGTGATGCTGTCTGCTCCCTTTTTATGCGCCTGACACTTAATTATGGCTAATTCCCTTGGACCCATCATGGCCCTTATTAAAGCCCTGATTTGACCTTCGTGTTGTCTTGGTCCTCCTCCGCTTTTCATAAATCCCCTTTGCTTCCATATTGCCCCGAACAGATGGCAGACCCCGTGGGCATAGGCCGAATCAGTATAAATTTCCAATGCTTCCCCGTTTGCTAGCTCACATGCTCTGGTCAATGCTTTAAGTTCTGCCAGTTGGGCTGAACAGGGCTGTTCACATTTCTCTGCTTCTATGACTTCAAGTGTTTCCCCTTTCTGTTCAACTATGGCATAGCCTGCGTGGTTTCCTAAGTGATCCCTGTAACATGAGCCATCTACATACAGTATCCTTTTCCCTTCTGTCACTAGTCCCTCTGCTCTTAAATCTTTTCTCAGTTTCATAAATGTTTTTGCTTCTCTTAAGCATTCATGTTCTTCTCCTTCATGAGGTAATGGCATGTAATCAGCTGGATTTACTCTGTTGCACTTTATTATCGTGATATCTGGAAATGTGGTTAGCATTCGATAATGATGGATCCTAGCAGGTGTCAGCACAAATTTTCCTTGCTCAATCAATTCAGCTACCTTATGGTGTACATGTATGTTTATCGGATATCCCATTGTGACCGTGGCTGCCTTTTCGTACGCCCACCAAGCTGCTGCCAGGCCTTGATAGCACGGAGGGTATCCCATCGCTATGTCGTCTAGCTTGGTACTGTAATATGCTACAGCCTGCCTTCGTCTACCCTTGCAATTTTCCTGCGTTAACACTGCTGTAGCAAATCCGGCTTCTCTGTTACTCACAAATAAGTCAAAGGGCTTGTCATAGGTCGGTAAAGCCAAGGCTGGTGCCTGTGCCATTTCTCTTTTCACGTTTTCAAATGCGTCTGAAGCATCTTTATCCCATTTTAGTTTGGCTTTTAATTCGTCACACCCTGCCTCCTTCATTATCTTTCGTAGTGCCTGCGTTTTTTCGGCATAGCTTTCCACCCATTCTGAACTGAATCCTGTCATTCCCAAAAATGTCATCATTTGTCCCACCGTCTGTGGTTTCGGAACTTTTAGTACTGCTTCTATTTGCTGTGAAGCTATCTCCTTCTGTCCTGCTGATATTTCTCTTCCCAAGTATTCTACCTTTTTCTGGCACAGCTGCAGCTTTTTCCTGGAAACTTTATGGCCCCCTTCTGCTAGTCTTTTCAATAGTTTTAAACTATCCTTCCTGCATTGTTCTTGTGTTCCTGTGCATAATAATAAATCATCCACATATTGTATTAGTGTTCCTTCCAACTGTATTCCTTCTAAATCTGCTCTCAACACCTGATTGAATACATGTGGGGAATGTTTAAATCCTTGGGGCATCCTATTGTATGTGTATTGTTTCCCCTCGTACGTAAATGCAAAGAGATACTGACTTTCTTGAGCTAGTGGCACACTAAAAAATGCCGAACATAGGTCTATTACAGTAAACCATCTACTTTCAGGTGGTATATTTGTCATCAAGGTATAAGGGTTTGGAACCTCTGCTGGCATATCTTCCACTACCTCATTAATTGCCCTTAGGTCATGCACCAATCTCCATTTTTCTCCGTCCGCCTTTTTCACTGGTAGTAGCGGTGTATTACACCTGCTCCGGGTTTCTTTTAATACCCCTGCTTCTATCAATCCCTTAATCGTCCCTCTAATTCCTTCAATTGCTTCTGTCTTGATTGGGTATTGCGGCCTATACGGCCCCTGACGTCCTATCTTTAATCTGACTTCAACTGGATTAGCGTTTTTGACCCTCCCTACATCCGTGTCCTGTCTGGACCACAACTCCTGCGGGAGGGAGTTCAAATCCTGCTCTAACCTCTCTCTCCACTCCAGTCCCTGTTTCTCGATTTGCACTCCTATTGTTATCTGCTTCGGTTTCCCAAGCATTTTAACATCCAAAATTATTTTCGTCATTTGTCCATTCCTGGACGTCCAAATATCTACATTGTCTGTCTGGACAAATTCTAAATCTTGTGCTCTCAACACCATTGGTCCTAGGTCTTTTGATCTGTATCCTGGATTCACTTTCAATGTGACATGTGGCTCCGCCCCAGATACAGAGAACCATTTGTTAACCCATTCATTCCTAACAATGGTGAGGGCTACTCCCTCTAGTCCGATTAAAATACTTCCTGACTTTATTTCCTGTTCTCGTCCTGCCTCCCTTTCCCATTTCTCCTGTATCTCAGGTTCCTGCCCTTCATCAAATATCATTGTACTGTGTAATTCTGTTCTTGGCCATTTGGCTTGTGGAACCCAAGTGTTTATAAGCTTTCCCCAAACTTCCCATATCTGTTTTTTAACTTGTTCCTCTATATCTCCCAACCAATATACATTAACCCCTTCCTTTCCTGGTATTTCAAGTGGATACATTCCCATCAAATCAATTCCTTGTTCAGTGCATTCTAATTTCAGTCCTAAACCTAGGATTGCATCCCTTCCCAATAGATTTAAAGGAGTTTTATCACATACTAAAATAGGTACATGGGTTGTCTTATTTCCAATGGTAACAGGCACCGGCGTCGTCATTCGAGCTAATGTTACTTTCCCCGAGAACCCCACAGTTTTTACAAACTGGTTTGACAATGGTAAGTGATCCGCATACTTCGTTTGCATGCACGTACATGTGGCGCCGGTGTCTATCATCATGGGGACCTCGATCCCTCCTACTCTAACGTTAACTATAGGTTCCTGCTCTGCAGTTTCTGTTATCTGTACGTACTGTCCTACCATTTCGGGGTTCTCTGGGCCTCCCTATGGGGAATTCTGATGGTTTACCGGCCCTTGAAACATCGGGATGCTGTTTGGCGATCCTTGGATCAGTTGTTGGCCTGTCTGCTGCTGGTTTTCTCCCTGTCTGGGGAAATTCCGCGGGCAATTCCTTTTTATGTGCCCTGCCTCCCCGCACCCCCAACACACACCTGAAGGGCCAGGCAGTGGTCCCTGTCTCGGAGTCTGATGATTAACCTGTCCCTGTCCTCTCTGATTCTGATAGGGTGGCCTACCACCTCCCTGTCCTTTCCCATTTCTATTCCAGTCAGTCTGACTTTGCAGGGCGTATGGGTTTTGATAATTTAGGCCATAGGCTCCTGGGTTCATGGACAGTGGGAAGGCAGAAATGTTATAGGTTATGACGGGCTGGCCTCCATCTCCGCTCCCCCCTTTGATTAGTGCAGGTATTTCCTCTGGCTTTTGCTCCACCATCATTGGTGCTATTTTTCTGGGTGCGAGATCCTCTTTTGCCTTCAGTTTATCCTTGCTTTTGATCTCCTCCAACTGTGCCTGAAGGAGTTTACGTTGTACCTCCTTCAGCTGTTTGTCTGCATTCTTTTCATCTTTGCGATGTCTCTCTACTGCATGGGCAACATAATCCACAAACTCTCGGTAATTTTTTGAGTCCAAGCCCACCACTTCCTCCAGCCTTGTCTTAGCTGGGGCTGGCAAGCCCTCTAGGATTGCAGCCCGGAACATGGAGTTGGTCAGTGGGTCTATTAAAATGTCCCTCTCCGTGTCCCTTCTCCACCTTTTTAATTGATTCTCCACATACACAGCTGCATTCTCCTCCTCACCCAGTGGCTCTCCCTTTAGGGTTTTTACATCCATTCGATTGGGGTACATATCCCGCAGTGCCTGCCAGATGTCTTGGCGGTACTGGTCCATTAGTATCCCATCCACCGCTGGGTCATAAGCTGCGGTCGGGATGCCAGCACGTCTCATTACTTCCGCCATTTGGTCCATTCCTAGCACCTTTGTCAGGAGAGCTTTGATGTCGCCCAGTGCCATCCTTTTTCCCACCATCCCTGCCTCCAACTGTCCAATCCACCTTCCAGCCCCATCCAAAATATTGGGTAATTCATTAATTAAATTAGGCAAATCCTGACCTGACCAAGGGATATACTGTGGTCTGCCACCCTTCAGAATCACCGGGAATACCCTTTTCCCTCTCCTATCCACATCTGGAAACTTTACAGGTGGGTGCCTTTCCCGCCTTGATTTTCTTTGCACCCCTAACACTGATTGCCTCCCTTCGTCTTCACTACTCTCTTCTGTTTCTCCTTCCATCTCTCTATATCTTGTCTCTTTTCTCTCTCCCTTTGTGCCCTTCCCTCCTTCGTCATCTGTTCTATGTCATATTCTCCCTCAAAATTCATTGTGCCTGATATAACTGGGTACAGTCCCGTGGAGCTCTGTTTCTCTAAGTATGGGGGTGGGGCTACGTTTGGATCTTCCAATTTTGCTTTTTCCTCAAGTTGTACTGGCATCTGCATCCTACCTCCCCTCCACACCCCTCTTCTCTCTTTCCCTTCTTGTTGGAATAGGGCTAATATCTCTAACTCCTTTTCTCGCTTTTCCCTTCTTTTGCTCGTTTTATCCTTAATCTTATAGTTCTTTATCATTCCCTTCTGGTCCTCACACCTCTCTATGGACCATGTGCCTTCCTCCGGCCACTGTGTATCGGTCTTATTTGTTCTTTTGGCCCATTTTTTAGAGACGTGTTCTATATCTCCCCTAAGGGCTGGGAACTTATCCCCTAATATCTCCACTGGTGTCTTAACTTGGTGCACCATTACTCGTCCTTTTGGATCACTGTCGCAATTTTTGTCACTTAGTCCGTCAGAGTTAGGTATTACAGTGATTATTACTTGCTGTATTGTTTTTCCGTGCTCAGTCCCCTGTTTACCTTTCCTTTGGATTTCTTTTGCCACTATCTGTAATTCTAACCGGGGTCCTGATATCCACTTCCCCGTAGTCCCCTGTCCCGGCACTATCTTCCTCTCCCGGGCCAGAGGGTAGTAGGTTTTCACTTGCTCGTCTATGTGTATAAGAATCCTGTATCGGTCAGATCCCTTTATTAATTTCTCTAGGGTTTCCAATTTTATTTCATCTATCCAATTCCTATCGACTACTCTTTCCCATTTTACATACGGCCACTCATTCTTTATCTCCTCTAAGTTAATTATGTGTGTAATCTTTTTCCAATCCAGTGTTGCTTCCGTTTTTTTTTATTATTCAAAGATTAGTTATTTTCAATCTTGTCACCAGGCAGTTTTGTCAGGGTAATTTTTCAAGTTGTTAGTTATTACCCTACCTATATTCTGACTCTCTCTCTTATTTCTGTCCTTCACGCTGTTTTCTCAGACCAGTTTGTTCAAATTGGTCTTTTACTTCCTCTATTCTAGCTGCTACTCCCCTTTCCTGTGGTTAAAATCCACTCCTGTGCTTTTGGCTACTGTATTAGGTCAGAGAGCGATCTCTCACTGATCTCTCTCCCTCTCGGTTGACGTCCCTTACCCGAGGTCCTGGGTAGGTTTGGACTGGCAGATTTTCCCACACTTACTCTCTTCTGGGCAAGTCGTGACCTGAAAAACCCGCTCCAAACCGCTTGACTTAACCTAATTGCATTACTTTAGCTTTCGGCCTTTTTCCCGTCTCACTTTTTACCCATTCACAGACAATACAGTATTCGCAGCGCGCTTTTGCATGCAAAAATTCTGCTCTTCAGATCAGACTCAGTCTCTCAAAAATTTTTACACAATTTGGTTTTACCTGTGCAGGATATCTTTTTGGGTTGGGGAGATCCAGGACCAGCAGAGAGCCGGGCGCACCGGGCCTCGAGAAAACCCCTTTCTGACAACAAGGATTTACATGCATGCAAGTCTGCTTACCTTGTTGACAGAAGGCCGGCTGGGGACCTCTCGGTTCCGGTTGGACCACCGTCTCCGCCACTCCTTCCAGATGCTTTTCTGGGCGATCTCTCACCAACCCTGCTCGCAGCGCCAATTTTGTCGTGGTTCCCCAGGACGACAATTTATTCACATCAATTAAAACAGAGAGTCTGAGCAGCGATCTTCCAAGCAATAGACTTTATTTCTCAGCACAAGAGATAAAGTCGGGAACGTCCGGAACACTCCAAAGAGCCCTTGGGCTTACACTCTTTTATGTACATTTCAGCCTCATATCTCAAGATCCTCCTCTCCCTTTTACAGCCTGTCCTTGGTTGTTATCTTACCCTACAGCCCTATCTTTCTTTGGCCACCATTATTTTTAGTTGACCCTTTATCTGTTTTCTTTGCATTTGGTCGTTCCCTGTTATATCTCTTCGTTTCTTAAACCATGGTGGTTATAACTCTTGCTCTTATCTGAACTTTTCTGTTTGTACAATAATCGTGGTTTTGTAAGCTAAGGCGAATGTGTTTAGAAGAAAAGACATCCCCCTGCTGATTTATGGTCCACTAATGTGTTTAGCAGAAAAGACATTCTCTCTGCTGGTTTATGGTCCACTATTAAGTTGAACCACCGAGCAGTCTTCCTTGTTTTCTTAAGTGACTATTGTCTGCTTTCCTTAATTAGTGATTGTTATATTACTTCTCTAGTTTCTCCACTTTGATCATATCGACTACACTTGATTATATTAGGTCACACGAAGTTACTTTAGGTTACATATCCATTTTCACTACTTATCTAAATCTGCTTTATTATTTCACTAAAACCTGTGAATCTGAATTTCATACCTAGCTCATACAATATCTAATACAATTTCCCTTACACCACCCACCAAACGAATTGCAAAGCCGGGATATTTTAACCCCAGGGTTTTAAACTTCAACCTCCCCACTTCCCACAATTGAACCAGAACTGGTTCATCCGAGGAAGCGAGATTAAAATTAAACCTGGATCAGGGTAATAAGAGATAACAACTCACTTGCAGCCTATAGAACAGGCCTCAGTCCATCCATCCTCCTCTGGAGAAAAGCCCCTTGTCCAAGGATTCCAAGTCATGTTCCAGTCTTAAATTCAAATCCCTGGGGAACAGAGAAAATAATTAATTAAAGTACAAGAAAATGTTTAAATTAAAGAGCACAAGAGCCCCAGGATTCCCCCTTCTAAGATCTCACTGAGACATTGTCTAACTAAATATTAATTCCTTGGGAGAGATAGAATATAATTAATTTAAATATAAGAAAATGTTTAAATTAAATAGCACAAGAGCCCAGGATTCCCCCTTCTTAGATTTTACTGAGAGATTGTCCAACAAAATATTATTTCCTGGGAAAAAGAGGGAGAGAGAGGGAATAAAAAAGAGAGACAGATAGAGGAAGGAAAGGGATGGAGAGAGAGAAAGCAGAGAGAAATAGACAGAATGGGAGAAAAGCTGCAGAGAGGACTAAATGAAATTCTAAACTTCTGAAAACTGAATTGTAAAGGCCTCTGTGAATTTTATTCAATAATTAGGAACAGCGCTCTGTCTCCCATCCCTGTTATCTTGGATTTAAAACAAATTGAGACAGTTTCATATTACAGACATTTAATTTACTCTTTGCCACCCACCTAAGGGTTAATGTGTTTGTAACTAATTGCAAAGTGGGGATATTTTAACCCCAGGGTTTCAAACTCCAGCCCACCTCACACCCCACAATCGAACCAGGACTGGTTCATCCGAGGAAGCGAGATTAAAATTAAACCTGGATCAGGGTAATAAAGAGACGACAACTCACATGCGGCCTTTAGAACAGGCCTCAGTCCATCCATCCTCCTCTGGAGAAAAGCCCCTTGTCCAAGGATTCCGAGTCATGTTGCAGTCTTCAAAATTCAAATTCCTGGGGAGAAGAGAAAATAATTAATTAAAGTACAAGAAAATGTTTAAATTAAATAGCACAAGAGCCCAGGATTCCCCCTTCTAAGATTTCACTGAGAGATTGTCTAACTAAATATGAATTCCTTGGGAAGAGATAGAATATAATTAATTTAAATACAAGAAAATGTTTAAATTTAATCCACAAGAGCCCAGGATTCCCCTTTCTCAGTTACACAATCTCTCAGTAAAATCTAAACATTAATTCTTGGGTAAAAGAGAGAGAAATATATTAAAATACCAGAAAATGTTTAAATTAAATCGCACAAGAGCCCAGGATTCCCCTTTCTCAGATTTTACTGAGAGATTGTCCAACAAAATATGACTTCCTGCGAAAAAGAGGGAGGGAGAGGGAGGGAATAAAAAAGAGAGACAGATAGAGGAAGGACAGGGAGAGAAAGAGAGAGAGAAATAGACAGAATGGGGGAAAAGCTGCAGAGAGGACACAATGAAAGTCTGAACATCTGAAAACTGAATTATAAAGGCCTCTATGAATTTTATTCAACAATTAGGAACAGCGCTCTGTCTCCCATCCCTGTTATCTTGGATTTAAAACTAACTTTTAGACAGTTTCATATTACAGATATTTAATTCACTCTTTGCCACCCAGCAAAGGGTTAACCTGTTTGTGACTAATTGCAAAGCCGGGATATTTTAACCCCAGGGTTTTAAACTCCAGCCCACCCCACAATCGAACCAGAACTGGTTCGTCCGAGGAAGCGAGATTAAAATTAAACCTGGATCAGGATAATAAAGAGACAACAAGTCACATGCGGCCTATAGAACAGGCCTCAGTCCATCCATCCTCCTCTGGAGAAAAGCCCCTTGTCCAAGGATTCCGAGTCATGTTGCAGTCTTCAAAATTCAAATCCCTGGGGAACAGAGAAAATAATTAATTAAAATACAAGAATTCTTTAAATTAAATAGCACAAGAGGCCAGGATTCCCCCTTCTCAGTTACACAATCTCTCAGTAAAATCTAAATATTAATTCTTGGGGAAAGAGAGAGAAAATAATTAAAATACAAGAAAATATTTAAATTAAATAGCACAGCAAAAACCCAGGATCTCCTCTCAGTTACACAATCTCTCAGTAACACCCAAACACAACAAGTCAGTTGTAAAGCAGAGACTAAAGAGTTAGGGTGGCACGGTAGCACAGTGGTTAGCACTGCTGCTTCACAGCTCCAGGGACCTGGGTTCGATTCCCGGCTTGGGTCACTGTCTGTGTGGAGTTTGCACATTCTCCTCGTGTCTGCATGGGTTTCCTCCGGGTGCTCCGGTTTCCTCCCACAGTCCAAAGATGTGCGGGTTAGGTTGATTGGCCATGCTAAACATTGCCCTTAGTGTCCTGAGATGCCTAGGTTAGAGGGACTAGTGGGTAAATATGTAAGGATATGGGGGTAGGGCCTGGGTGAGATTGTGGTCGGTGCAGACTCGATGGGCCGAATGGCCTCTTTCTGTACTGTAGGGTTTCTATGATTCTATGAGACAGTTCCCTCCCTGTGTGTTTCTCTCTCTCTCTCTATTCCACTCTCATTCAGATCTCGCTCCCTCTGATATGAAACATTAAATCTGGATCAGGTTAATAAACACACACAACTCACTCAGGGTGAAGCCTGAGCAACAGGCCTCAGTCAGCCCTCCCTCTGGAAGAAGCTCCTCTCCTTCATCCTGGTCACAAACATTCCCGTCCTTTGGATCCTCGACACATCCCCAGTTTTCAAAATTCCTCAGGAGAAAAAGAGATAAAAATTGGTTAAAAAGAGAGAGAAAAAGAGACACGGCCATTTTAACAATAAGACACACAACATATCACAGCGAGGAGTCCAGCATTTCCATTCAAGTCCATTCAGCATCATGTCCACACAAGCAAAGCACAGGTCAAAAAGAAGATTGACACACACACTGACACACACACACACTGAATCAGAGTGGGAATGTTTTCAGTGCAGGGGGATTATTGGTGTGGGGACTGAAGGCTCTCAGATTCACATTTATCCTGAGTGTGCTGGATGCAAACCCCACCCTGAGTCTCTGACATGTTTACAATGTCTGTCTCTCTATTGAGATGCTAATTCACCCCCCCTCCCCCTCTCACCCCAGAGGAGTTTGTGGCAATGTCAGACTGACTCTTGATATGTTAATGCAGGCCGGCAATGGATTCTGCAAGTTCCTGTCTTTAGTTTCTTTAGTTTAGTTTCAAACTTTATTTCTTTTCCCCTGTAGGTCGTGTTCGTCCATTTCAAAAACCCCCTGACCCCCCCCACAGCAACCCGGAAAATCCTTGCAGCCGCTCCCCACAACCCAGCGAGTGGAGGGGGAATGGGGATGTGTGAGTGAGTGGATTGGGGGGATTGTGTCAGTGTGTGTCTGTCTATCCCCCCCTCTCTGCTCACACTTCCTGCCCAGCCTGCTGAAGACAGGGAAAGAATGGGAGTTGAACAAAGCCTCCTCTCTGCCTCCATTTTCAAAGGATTTGCCCCTTTCTCACACCAGTTTTGTCCATTGAGCTGTCCCTATCAATTGGAAAAAAGTTTTATTTATCTCGCTGTGAGATATGAAGTCACTAATTACGAAATACAGGCAAAAACATCCCATTATGAGACAGGGAGCTTCAATGGGATTTTAAACTGAAATCCTCGGATGTCAATTCCTTAGGTTAAAAGTTTCTAATTCATTAATATGGATTAAATTAAAAGCGGCCAGTATATTAGAACATAGAACATAGAACATAGAACATTACAGCGCAGAACAGGCCCTTCGGCCCACGATGTTGCACCGACCAGTTAAAAAAAAAACTGTGACCCTCCAACCTAAACCAATTCCTTTTCGTCCATGAACCTATCTACGGATCTCTTAAACGCCCCCAAACTAGGCGCATTTACTACTGATGCTGGCAGGGCATTCCAATCCCTCACCACCCTCTGGGTAAAGAACCTACCCCTGACATCGGTTCTATAACTACCCCCCCTCAATTTAAAGCCATGCCCCCTCGTGCTGGATTTCTCCATCAGAGGAAAAAGGCTATCACTATCCACCCTATCTAAACCTCTAATCATCTTATATGTTTCAATAAGATCCCCTCTTAGCCGCCGCCTTTCCAGCGAAAACAATCCCAAATCCCTCAGCCTCTCCTCATAGGATCTCCCCTCCATACCAGGCAACATCCTGGTAAACCTCCTCTGCACCCTCTCCAAAGCCTCCACATCCTTCCTGTAATGTGGGGACCAGAACTGCACACAGTACTCCAAGTGCGGCCGCACCAGAGTTGTGTACAGTTGCAACATAACGCCACGACTCCTAAATTCAATCCCCCTACCAATAAACGCCAAGACACCATATGCCTTCTTAACAACCCTATCTACTTGATTCCCAACCTTCAGGGATCTATGCACACATACACCTAGATCCCTCTGCTCCTCCACACTACTCAAAGTCCTCCCGTTAGCCCTATACTCAACACATCTGTTATTCCTACCAAAGTGAATTACCTCACACTTCTCCGCATTAAACTCCATCCGCCACCTCTCGGCCCAACTTTGCAACCTGTCTAAGTCTTCCTGCAAACTACGACACCCTTCCTCACTGTCTACCACACCACCGACTTTGGTGTCATCAGCAAATTTGCTAATCCACCCAACTATACCCTCATCCAGATCATTAATAAATATTACAAACAGCAGTGGCCCCAAAACAGATCCCTGAGGTACACCACTTGTAACCGCACTCCATGATGAATATTTACTATCAACCACCACCCTCTGTTTCCTATCCGCTAGCCAATTCCTGATCCAATTTCCTAGATCACCCCCAATCCCATACATCTGCATTTTCTGCAGAAGCCTACCATGGTGAACCTTATCAAACGCCTTACTAAAATCCATATATACCACGTCCACTGCCTTGCCCCCATCCACCTCCTTGGTCACTTTCTCAAAAAACTCAATAAGGTTAGTAAGGCACGACCTACCTGCCACAAAACCATGCTGACTATCACCTATCAATTCATTACTCTCCAAATAACTATAAATCCTATCCCTTATAATTTTTTCCAACATCTTGCCGACAACAGAAGTGAGACTCACCGGTCTATAATTCCCGGGGAAGTCTCTGTTCCCCTTCTTAAACAATGGGACAACATTCGCTAACCTCCAATCTTCTGGTACTATACCAGAGGCCAACGACGACCTGAAGATCAGAGCCAGAGGCTCTGCAATCACTTCTCTTGCCTCCCAGAGAATCCTTGGATAAATCCCATCCGGACCAGGGGATTTATCTATTTTCAGACCCTCCAGAATATCCTGCACATCCTCCTTATCAACTGTAATACTGTCTATTCTACTCCCTTGCAACCCAGTGTCCTCCTCAGCTATATTCATGTCCCCTTGCGTGAACACCGAAGAGAAATATTGGTTCAATGCTTCACCAATCTCCTCCGGTTCCACACATAACTTCCCTCTGCCATCTATAACTGGCCCTAAACTTGCCCTAACCAACCTTCTGTTCTTGACATACCTATAGAACGCCTTAGGATTCTCTTTAACCCTATCCGCCAAAGTCTTCTCATGTCCCCTTTTAGCCCTTCTAAGCTCGCTCTTCAACTCCCTCTTAGCCAATCTAAAGCTTTCTAGTGCACTACCCGAGTGCTCACGTCTCATCCGAACATAAGCCTCCTTTTTCTTTTTAACCAACAAAGAAACTTTTTTGGTGCACCACGGTTCCCTAGCCCTACCAATTCCTCCTTGCCTGACAGGGACATACCTATCACAGACTCGCAGTAGCTGCTCCTTGAAAAAACTCCACATGTCGGACGTTCCCAGTCCCTGTAATCTCCTAGTCCAACCTATGTTTCCTAATTCTCTCCTAATAGCCTCATAATTACCCTTCCCCCAGCTAAAACCACTGGCCCGAGGTTCATGCCTATCCCTTTCCATCACTAAGGTGAACGTAACCGAATTGTGGTCACTATCACCAAAATGCACACCAACTTCCAAGTCTAGCACCTGGTCTGGCTCATTTCCCAGCACCAGATCCAATATAGCCTCACCTCTAGTTGGCCTGTCTACATACTGAGTCAAAAAACCTTCCTGCACGCTTTGAACAAAAACTGACCCCTCTAACGAGCTAGAGCTATAACAATTCCAGTCAATATTAGTCAAGTTAAAATCCCCCATAACAATTGCCCTATTACTTTCACTCCTAAGCAGGATTGACTCCGCAATCCTTTCCTCAACCTCTCTAGAACTTTTAGGAGGTCTATAAAAGACTCCCAACAGGGTGACCTCTCCTCTCCTATTTCTAATCTCCGCCCATACTACCTCAACAGATAAGTCCTCATCAAACCTCCTCTCTGACACTGTGATACAATCTCTGACCAATAATGCTACCCCTCCCCCTCTTCTACCTCCTTCCCTACTTCGACTAAAACATTTGAACCCCGGGACCTGCAGCATCCATTCCTGCCCCTGCTCTATCCATGTCTCTGAAATAGCCACAACATCGAAGTCCCAGGTACTGATCCACGCTGCAAGTTCACCCACTTTATTGCGAATACTCCTGGCATTGAAGTATACACATTTCAAACCCTGCTCCACCCCACCTCTGCAATGCCGTGCATTGCAGTCCCCATCCATGCATCCCTCACTTTCAGCCCCACTACTCAGGATCCCTCCCCCCCCCCGAATCAGTTTAAACCTCCCTGCATGGCCTTAGCAAATTTACCCCCCAGGATATTGGTCCCCTTCTGATTAAGGTGTAGACCATGCTTTTCAATCACCCCTCTCAGCTTGCTCCAGCTGCTTTCTGTTAACTCTCCCCCTTATCACCGGTGGTTCGCACTGCTGCCTCACAGCGCCAGGGACCCGGGTTCGATTCCCGGCTTGGGTCACTGTCTGTGCGGAGTCTGCACGTTC
>NW_027591278.1:35000-40000 GCF_964213995.1 Mustelus asterias
CACACTCTCTCTCGCACACTCTCTCTCGCACACTCTCTCTCGCACACTCTCTCTCACACAAACTCTCACACACACACACACGTTCTCACACACACACTCTCCCTCATGCACACACTCTCTCTCACGCACACACTCTCTCTCACGCACACACTCTCTCTCTCTCACACACACATTCTCTCACACACACACACACACAATGATGGGCAAAATGTAGAGGAAGATTTGAGCTGTATCTAACCCCGTGCTGTACCTGTCCTGGGTCTGTTTGATGTGCACAATGTGGAGGCAGCTTTTCCTTTAATCTAGCACCATGCTGTGTCTGTCATTGGATTATATGATGGGGACAGTGTAGAGGGAGCTTTATCTGTATCTAACCCTGTGCTGTATATGTCCTGGGAGTGTTTGATGGGGACAGTGTCGAGGGAGCTTTACTCTGTGTCTAACCCCGTGCTGTACCTGTGCTGGGCAAGTTTGATGGGGACAGTGTAGAGGGAGCTTTACTCTGTATCTAGTCCCCTGCTGTACCTGTCCTGGGAGTGTTTGATGGGGACAGTGTCGAGGGAGCTTTAGTATACATCTAACCACTTGCTGTATCTGTCCTGGGAGTGTTTGATGGGGATAGTGCAGAGGGAGCTTTACTCTGTATCTAATCCATGCTGTCCCTGTCTTGGGAGTGTTTGATGGGGACAGTATCGAGGGAGCTTTACTCTGTATCTAAACCCGTGCTGTACCTGTCCTTGGTTTGTTTGATGGGGACAGTGTACAATGAGCTTTAATCTGTATCTAACCCCGTGCTGTACCTGTCCTGGGGGGTGTTTGATGGGGACAGTGTAGAGGGAGCTTTACTCTGTATCTAACCCCGTGCTGTACCTGTCCTGGGAGTGTTTGTTGGGGACAGTATCGCGAGAGCTTTACTCTGTATCTAACCCCGTGCTGTACCTGTCCTGGGCGAGTTTGTTGGGGACAGTGCAGAGGGAGCTTTACTCTGTATCTAACTCCGTGCTGTATCTGTCCTTGGTTTGTTTGATGGGGACACACACACGCTCTCGCTCTCGCACACACTCTATGTCTCTCACACATACACTCTCTCTCACACACACACTCTCTCTCACACACACACTCTCTCTCTCACACACACTCTCTCTCTCACACACACACTCTCTCACACACACACTCTCGCACACTCTCTCTCTCACACACACTCTCTCTCTCACACACACTCTCTCTCTCACACACACTCTCTCTCACACAAACGGTCTCTCTCACACACACTCTCTCTCTCGCACACACTCTCTCAAAAACTCTCTCTCTCACACACACACACTCTCTCACACACACAAACACTCTCTCTCTCGAAAACTCTCTCTCGAAAACTCTCTCTCTCACACACACACACTCTCTCTCACACACATTCTCTCTCTCACACACACTCTCTCTCTCACACACACACACGCTCTCTCACACACACGGTTTCTCTCTCACACACACTCTCACTCTCCCACACACTCTCACTCTCACACACACACTCTCTCTCTCACACACACACTCTCACTCACACGCACTCTCTCTCACACACACACTCTCTCTCTCGCACACACTCTCTCACACACTCTCTCACACACAGCCTGTCTCTCACACACAGCCTGTCTCTCTCACACACACTCTTTCTCACACACACACTCTCTCTAACACACTCTCTCTCACGCACAGTCTCTCTCTCACACACACTCTCTCTCGCACACACTCTCTCTCAAACACACACTCTCTCTCACACACACACACTCTCTCTCGCACACACTCTCTCTCTCACACACTCTATCTCTCTCTCACACACACTCTCTCTCACACATACACTCACAAACATATACTCTCTCACACACACACACTCTCTCTCACGCACACGCTCTCTCTCTCGCACACACACTCTCTCTCGCACACACTCTCTCTCTCTCGCACACACTCTCTTTCTCGCACACACTCTCTCTCTCGCACACACTCTCTCTCTCACATACACTCTCTCTCTCACACACACTCTCTCACACATACACACACTCTCTCTCACACACACATTCTCTCACACACACACCCACAGAATGATGGGGCAAAATGGAGAGGAAGATTTGAGCTGTATCTAACCCCGTGCTGTACCTGTCCTGGGTGTGTTTGATGTGCACAATGTGGAGGCAGCTTTTCCTTTAATCTAGCACCATGCTGTGTCTGTCATTGGATTATATGATGGGGACAGTGTATAGGGAGCTTCACTCTGTATCTAAACCTGTGCTGTACCTGTCCTGGGAGTGTTTGATGGGGATAGTGTAGAGGGAGCTTTACTCTGTATCTAACCCTGTGCTGTATATGTCCTGGGAGTGTTTGATGGGGGACAGTGTAGAGGG
The DNA here is from genome assembly GCF_964213995.1 of Mustelus asterias. NCBI lineage: Eukaryota > Metazoa > Chordata > Chondrichthyes > Carcharhiniformes > Triakidae > Mustelus > Mustelus asterias. The sequence continues at coordinate 37,394 of NW_027591278.1, forward strand.
AGCTTCACTCTGTATCTAAACACGTGCTGTACCTGTCCTGGGTGTGTTTGATGGGGGACAGTGTAGAGGGAGCTTTGCTCTGTATCTAACCCCGTGCTGTATCTCTCCTGGAAGTGTTTTATGGGGACAGTGGAGAGGGAGCTTTACTCTGTATCGAACCCCGTGCTGTACCTGTCCTGGGAGTGTTTGATGGGGGACAGTATAGAGGGAGCTTTACTCTGTATCTAACCCCGTGCTGTACCTGTCCTGGGAGTGTTTGATGGGGACAGTGTATAGGGAGCTTCACTCTATCTAAACACGTGCTGAACCTGTCCTGTGTGTGTTTGATGGGGGACAGTGTAGAGGGAGTTTTGCTCTGTATCTAACCCCATGCTGTATCTCTCCTGGAAGTGTTTTATGGGGATAGTGGAGAGGGAGCTTTACTCTGTATCGAACCCCGTGCTGTCCCTGTCCTGCGAGTGTTTGATGGAGACAGTGTCGAGGGACCTTTACTCTGTATTGAACCCCGTGCTGTCCCTGTCCTGCGAGTGTTTGATGGAGACAGTGTCGAGGGACCTTTACTCTGTATTGAACCCCGTGCTGTATTTTTCCTGGGAGTGTTTAATGGGGACAGTGTCCAGGGAGCTATACTCTGTACCTAACCCTGTGCTGTACCTGTCCTGGGAGTGTTTGATGGGGACAGGACTTGGGGGACATTGGATTTTAGACAATGTTTAGGGTTTTAGACTTTTCGGAGTGAAATTCAGGAACACTTTGCCACACCAGGTGTGATATTAGTTTGGAACTACCTTCTATAATTCACAGTTGATGCTCAGTCGCTTATTAATGTTCAAACCTGAAGTTGATGGATGGTATTTTACACACAGGAGAAGCAATTTAAAATCAATGGGTCAATGTTAAAATAGTTGCAGGAACAGAGAGACCTGGGCTTTCAGTTCATTTTTACATCTTAAAGATTCAACCTGGGGCTCAGAATCTGTCAGTTGAATCTACTTTTCCTGTCCCGAAAACGTGTCAACAATTGTGTTGGGGAATGTGACAAAAGGTGACATTCCTGCATCCTGCACAATGGGGTTGGGAGGTTGTTTGAAAGGAGATTCAGAAAGTGTCAATTAGATTGTGTCTCTTTGCAGAAGTTGAGTATTTCACAGGAGATGCCTTGAGATAAAGGAACGTTTTACCAATGTCTGCGTAACTTTCAAAGTCTCCAGACGCATGAAGGGGGCAGAGATTTTGTAATATTCAGAGCAGGAGATGGGGGACAATCACAGAATTGAAGATGTGAGGCCATCTCTTGTTTCTGAATGTCAATCTGTAGCTTTTAAACTTTAGCCCTGGGCTAATCATTCCAAGTTTGCAATCCCACACTTTGCTGTTGTGGATTTTGAGTTGTAAATTTTCTGAAATTGATTCTGTAATAAAAATCCCTGCAGGATGCAATGATTCCCATTCTGTCTGCTGCTGCCAAGCCCCAGTTTGTGTCTCAGTTTCACTCTTTATCAACCATTTCAGATCCAAGAGTCATAGAATTCCAACACTGCAGAATGAGGCCATTCAGCCCAACAAGCCTGCCCCGACAATCATCCCACCCAGGCCCGAATCCCCCTGACACTAAGGGGCAATTTAGCAAACGTGCAAACTCCACACAGACAGTCACTCGAGGCGGGGAATCGAACCCAGATCCCTGGCGCTGTGAGTCAGCAGTGCTAACCACTGTGCCACCGTGTCGCCCGGTGATGAGACAGAACGTTTGCCAAAGTGCACAGAAATAGGCAGCATTGTCAGCATTTTAGCTGGAAGCTTCAAATGACAAAGGGATCTTAATAGTAGAGTCACAGAATCCCTGCAGTGCAGAAGGAGACCATTCAGCCCATCGAGTCTGTACTGACTCTCTGACACAGTATCTTACCAAGGCCCTTGACCCAGCCCTATCCCCGTAACCCCACACATTTACCTTAATCCACCGAACCTACACAGCTTTGGACAGGAAACGGCAATTTACTGTGTCCAATCCACAAATTTGGAAAACACTGGGATGGATTGAGAAATGGTTTCCGGGCAGAAAACAGAGCTCAGATACAAATGGGCCCTTTGGCCCAACTTTTCCCTGCCACCCAGTTTTTACCATAAAGCTCGTATCAAATGCCTTGCGTTTGGCCCAAATCCCTCCACACCAATCTTACCAGAATAACTGTCTAAATGCTTTTTAAAATATAAAATTGTGTCCGCTTCTACTACGACCTCTGGCAGCTTGTTCTAATCCCTCACCACCCTATGTGTGAAAAGAATTGCCCTCTGGACCCTCTCCCCTCTCACCTTAAACCTGTGTCTTCTAGTTTTAGACTCCCCTCCCTTTTGGAAAAGATGTTGACGAGCTTCTCAAAGAACAAAGAGAATTACAGCACAGGAACAGTCCCTTCGGCCCTCCAAGCCTGCACCAACCATGCTGCCCGACTGAACTAAAACCCCCTACCCTTCCGGGGACCATATCCCTCTATTCCCATCCTATTCATGTATTTGTCCAGACACTCCGTAAAACTCACTATCGTATCCGCTTCCACTCCCTCCCCCGGCAGCGAGTTCCAGGCACCCACCACCCTCTGTGTA
>NW_027591278.1:45000-97693 GCF_964213995.1 Mustelus asterias
GCAGAGGGAGATTTACTCTGTATCGAACCCCGTGCTGTATCTATCCTTGGTTTGTTTGATGGGGACAGTATCGAGGGAGATTTACTCTGTATCTAAACCCGTGTGTACCTGTCCAGGGCAAGTTTGTTGGGGACAGTGCAGAGGGAGCTTTACTCTGTATCTAACCCTGTGCTGTATCTGTCCTTGGTTTGTTTGATGGGGACAGTGTCGAGGGAGTTTTACTCTATATTTAACCCCAGGCTGTATCTGTTCTGGGACTGTTTGATGGGGACAGTGTACAGTGAGCTTTAATCTGTATCTAACCCTGTGCTGTACCTGTCCTGGGAGTGTTTGATGGGGACAGTGTAGAGGGAGCTTTACTCTGTATCTAACCCCGTGCTGTATCTGTCCTGGGTGTGTTGGATGGGGACAGTGTAGGGGGAGCTTTACTCTGTATCAAACTCTGTGCTGTGTCTGTCCTGGGAGTGTTTGATGGGAACAGTGTAGAGAGAGCTTTACTCTGTATCGAACTCTGTACCGTACCTGTACCTTTCCTGGGAGTGTTTGATGGGAACAGTGTCGAGGGAGCTTTACTTTGCATCTAATCCCGTGTTTCAGTTACTGATAGACTGTAGAGGAAGATCAGGTCACACACACGCTCTCCTTACACACTCTCAGATACACACACACACACAAACACACATGCTCTCTCTGTCTCTCACACACACACATGCTCTCTCTGTCTCTCACACACACATACACTATCTCTTACGCACTCTCTCACTCACACACATGCTCTTTCTCTCTGTCACACACACTTTCTCTCTCACACACTTTCTCTCTGTCACACACTTTCACGCTCACACACTCTCACCCATGCACTCTCTCTCACTGACACACTCTCACACACATGCACACAGTCTCTCACTCACATACACTCAATCTCACACACATACACTCTATCTCAAACATATACTCTCACTCACACACACACTCTCTCTCACACACACACTCTCACTCACACACACACTCTCACTCACACACACACTCTCACTCACACACACACTCTCACTCACACACACACTCTCTCTCACACACACACTCTCTCTCACACACACACTCTCACTCACACACACACTCTCTCTCACACACACACTCTCACTCACACACACACTCTCACTCACACACACACTCTCACACACACACACTCTCTCTCACACACACACTCTCACTCACACACACACTCTCACTCACACACACACTCTCACACACACACACTCTTTCTCTCGCACACACTCTCTCTCTCTCACACAGACAGACTCTCTCTCACGCACACGCTCTCACACACACACACACACACTCTCTCACACACACACACTCTCTCACACACGCCCTCTCTCTCACTCTCTCTCACACACACGGTCTCTCTCACTCACACACACTCTGTCTCTCACACACTCTCTCACACACACACACACTCTCTCACACACACACTCGCTCTCTCTCACACACAGACTCTCTCTCACACACACACACACTCTCTCTCACGCACAGTCTCTCTCACACACACACCTCTCTCTCTCACACAGACACTCTCTCTCACACACACTCTCTCTCACACACACACTCTCTCTCACACACACACTCTCTCTCACACACACACACACTCTCTCTCTCTCACACACACAACGATGGGCAAAATGTAGAGGAAGATTTGAGCTGTATATAACCCCGTGCTGTACCTGTCCTGGGTGTGTTTGATGTGCACAATGTGGAGGCAGCTTTTCCTTTAATCTAGCACCATGCTGTGTCTGTCATTGGATTATATGATGGGCACAGTGTATAGGTAGCTTCACTCTGTATCTAAACCCGTGCTGTACCTGTCCTGGGAGTGTTTGATGGGGATAGTGTAGAGGGAACTTTACTCTGTATCTAACCCTGTGCTGTATATGTCCTGGGAGTGTTAGATGAGGACAGTGAAGTGGGAGCTTTACTCTGTATCTAACCACTTGCTGTATCTGTGGTGGGAGTGTTTGATGGGGACAGTGTCGAGGGAGCTTTACTCTGTATCTAACTCCGTGCTGTACCTGTCCTGGGAGTGTTTGATGGGGACAGTGTCGAGGGAGCTTTACTCTGTATCTAACCCCGTGCTGTATCTGTTGTGGGAGTGTTTGATGGGGACAGTGTCGAGGGAGCTTTACTCTGTATCTAACCCCGTGCTGTACCTGTGCTGGGCGAGTTTGATGGGGACAGTGTCGAGGGAGCTTTACTCTGTATCTAACCCCGTGCTGTATCTGTTGTGGGAGTGTTTGATGGGGACAGTGTCGAGGGAGCTTTACTCTGTATCTACCTCCGTGCTGTACCTGTCCTGGGTGTGTTTGATGGGGACAGTGTCGAGGGAGCTTTACTCTGTATCTAACCCCGTGCTGTGTCTGTTCCGGGAGTGTTTGATGGGGACAGTGTTCAGGTAGATTTACTCTGTATCTAACCCCATGCTGTACCTGTCCTGGGAGTGTTTGATGGGGACAGTGTCGAGGGAGCTTTACTCTACATCTAACCACTTGCTGTATCTGTCATGGGAGTGTTTCATGGGGACAGTGTAGAGGGAGCTTTACTCTGTATCTAACCCCCTGCTGTATCTGTCCTTGGAGTGTTTGATGGGGATAGTGCAGAGGGAGCTTTACTCTGTATCTAACCCATGCTGTCCCTGCCCTGGGAGTGTTTGATGGGGACAGTGTCGAGGGAGCTTTACTCTGTATCTAAACCCGTGCTGTACCTGCCCTTGGTTTGTTTGATGGGGACAGTGTAGAGGGAGCTTTACTCTGTATCTAACCCCGTGCTGCACCTGTCCTGGGAGTGTTTGATGGGGACAGTGTAGAGGGAGCTTTACTCTATGTCTAACCCCGTGCTGTATCTGTTCTGGGACTGTTTGATGGGGACAGTGTACAGTGAGCTTTAATCTGTATCTAACCCCGTGCTGGACCTGTCCTGGGAGTATTGATGGGGACAGTGTAGCGAGAGCTTTACTCTGTATCTAACCCCGTGCTGTACCTGTCCTGGGAGTGTTTGATGGGGACAGTGTAGAGGGAGCTTTACTCTGTATCTAACCCCGTGCTGTAACTGTTCTGGGAGTGTTTGTTGGGAACAGTGCAGAGGGAGATTTACTCTGGATCTAACCCCGTGTTGTATCTGTCCTGGGAGTGTTTGTTGGGGACAGTGCAGAGGGAGATTTACTCTGTATCTAACCCCGTGCTGTATCTGTCCTTGGTTTGTTTGATGGGGACAGTGTCGAGGGAGCTTTACTCTATATCTAACCCCGTGCTGTATCTGTACTGGGACTGTTTTGATGGGGACAGTGTACAGTGAGCTTTAATCTGTATCTAACCCTGTGCTGTACCTGTCCTGGGAGTGTTTGATGGGGACAGTGTAGAGGGAGCTTTACTCTGTATCTAACCCCGTGCTGTATCTGTCCTGGGTGTGTTGGATGGGGACAGTGTAGGGGGAGCTTTACTCTGTATCAAACTCTGTGCTGTGTCTGTCCTGGGAGTGTTTGATGGGAACAGTGTAGAGAGAGCTTTACTCTGTATCGAACTCTGTGCTGTACCTGTACCTTTCCTGGGAGTGTTTGATGGGAACAGTGTCGAGGGAGCTTTACTTTGCATCTAATCCCGTGTTTCAGTTACTGATAGACTGTCGAGGAAGATCAGGTCACACACACTCTCTCCTTGCACACTCTCAGACACACACACACACACACACATGCTCTCTCTGTCTCTCACACACACATACACTATCTCTTACGCACTCTCTCACTCACACAGATGCTCTTTCTCTCTGTCACACACACTTTCTCTCTCACACACATTCTCTCACACACACTTTCACGCTCACACACTCTCACCCATGCATTATCTCCAACTGACACTCTCACACACATGCACTCACTCTCTCACACATACACTCTCTCTCACTGACACACTCTCACACACATGCACACACTCTCTCACTCACATACACTCACTCTCTCACACATACACTCTCTCAAACATATACTCTCACTCACAGACACACTCTCACACACACACACTCTCTCTCACACACACTCTCTCACACACACACTCTCTCACACACACACTCTCTCACACACACAGTCTTTCTCTCGCACACACTCTCTCTCTCACACAGACAGACTCTCTCTCGCACACACTCTCTCTCGCACACACTCTCTCACACACACACACACACTCTCTCACACACACACACTCTCTCACACACACACACTCTCTCACACACGCCCTCTCTCTCACACACACTCTCTCTCTCTCACACACACGGTCTCTCTCACTCACACACACTCTGTCTCTCACACACTCTCTCACACACACACACACTCTCTCACACACACACTCGCTCTCTCTCACACACAGACACTCTCTCTCTCACACACACACACACACTCTCTCTCACACACAGTCTCTCTCACACACACACCTCTCTCTCTCACACACACTCTGTCTCTCTCTCACACACACACTCTCTCTCACACACTCTCTCTCACACACTCTCTCTCTCTCACACACACACTCTCTCTCACACACACACTCTCTCTCTCTCGCACACACTCTCTCTCTCACACACACTCTCTCTCTCACACACTCTCTCACACACACACCCTCTCTCTCACGCACACACTCTCTCTCACGCACACACTCTCTCTCACGCACACACTCTCTCTCACGCACACACTCTCTCTCACGCACACACTCTCTCTCACGCACACACTCTCTCTCTCGCACACACTCTCTCGCACACACTCTCTCTCTCGCACACTCTCTCTCTCTCTCGCACACACTCTATCTCACACACACTCTCTCGTACACACACTCTCTCTCACACACACACAGACCCTCTCTCTCACACACACATTCTCTCACACACAGACACACTCTCTCTCACACACACACTTTCTCTCACACACACACACTCTCTCTATCACACACACACACACACAATGATGGGCAAAATGGAGAGGAAGATTTGAGCTGTATCTAACCCCGTGCTGTACCTGTCCTGGGTGTGTTTGATGTGCACAATGTGGAGGCAGCTTTTCCTTTAATCTAGCACCATGCTGTATCTGTCATTGGATTATTTGATGGGGACAGTGTATAGGGAGCTTCACTCTGAATCTCACCCCGTGCTGTCCCTGTCCTGCGAGTGTTTGATGGGGACAGTGTCGAGGGAGCTTCACTCTGTATCGAAACCCGTGCTGTACATGTCCTGGGAGTGTTTGATGGGGATAGTGTCGAGGGAGCTTCACTCTGTATCTAAACCCGTGCTGTACCTGTCCTGGGAGTGTTTGATGGGGGACAGTGTAGAGGGAGCTTTACTCTGTATCTAACCCCGTGCTGTACCTGTCCTGGGAGTGTTTGATGGGGGACAGTGTAGAGGGAGCTTTACTCTGTATCTAACCCCGTGCTGTCCCTGTCCTGGGAGTGTTTGATGGGGACAGTGTAGAGGGAGCCTCACTCTGTATCTAAACACGTGCCGTACCTGTCCTGGGCGTGTTTGATGGGGGACAGTGTAGAGGGAGCTTTACTCTGTATCTAACCACGTGCTATATCTCTCCTGGAAGTGGTTTATGGGGACAGTGTAGAGCGAGCTTTGCTCTGTATCTTACCCCGTGCTGTCCCTGTCCTGGGAGTGTTTGATGGAGACAGTGTAGAGGGAGCTTCACTCTGTATCGATCCCCGTGCTGTCCCTGTCCTGGGAGTGTTTGATGGGGGACAGTGTAGAGGGAGCTTCACTCTGTATCGAACCCCGTGCTGTACCTGTCCTGGGAGTGTTTGATGGAGACAGTGTAGAGGGAGCTTCACTCTGTATCGATCCCTGTGCTGTACCTGTCCTGGGAGTGTTTGATGGGGACAGTGTAGAGGGAGCTTCACTCTGTATCTAACCCCGTTCTGTACCTGTCCTGGGTGTGTTTGATGGGGGACAGTGTAGAGGGAGCTTTACTCTGTATCTAACCCCGTGCTGTCCCTGTCCTGGGTGTGTTTGATGGGGGACAGTGTAGAGGGAGCTTTACTCTGTATCTAACCCCGTGCTGTCCCAGTCCTGCGAGTGTTTGATGGAGACAGTGTCGAGGGACCTTTACTCTGGATTGAACCCCGTGCTGTATTTGTCCTGGGTGTGTTTAATGGGGACAATGTCGAGGGAGCTTTACTCTGTACCTAACCCTGTGCTGTATCTGTACTGGGAGTGTTTGATGGGGACAGGACTTGGGGGACATTGGATTTTAGACAATGTTTAGGGTTTTAGACTTTTCGGAGTGAAATTCAGGAGCACTTTGCCACACCAGGTGTGATATTAGTTTGGAACTACCTTCTATAATTCACAGTTGATGCTCAGTCGCTTATTAATGTTCAAACCTGAAGTTGATAGATGGTATTTTACACACAGGAGAAGCAATTTAAAATCAATGGGTCTATGTTAAAATACTTGCAGGAACAGAGAGACCTGGGCTTTCAGTTCATTTTTACATCTTAAAGATTCAACCTGGGGCTCAGAATCTGTCAGTATTTCTGCATTGACTATTTCACAATCTGAGGAGTTGTGAATGCTGCGATCATCAGCGAACATCTCACCTATGGAGGGAAGGTCAGTGATGGAGCAGCTGAAGATGGTGGGGCCTCGGACACTCAACCTGAGGAACTCCTGCCGTGATGTCCCGGGACTGAGAGGATCAGCTTTGAGATAATCGGCACATTGGGGGAAAGGTTGGGAAGCAGAGGATGCTGATTTAAGGTAAATGGCGACAGCGGCAACGTGAGGCAATATCTGTGGCTTTGGAGTGATCCTTGTTGTACCCCACTATTAGCTGCTTGCCCACCTGAATATCTCACTGTTACTCTCTGCATTACTATCTCACCCCTATCTCTCAGTGACTCTGCCTCTCTCCATCTCTCCGGGGAAATTATAATGGGGAGCAAAGAAATGGCAGAAGAATTGAACGTATACTTTGGTTCTGTCTTCACAAAAGAGGCACAGATAACCTGGCAGAAATGTTAGGGAACCAATGGTTTAGTGAGAGTGTGGAATTGAATTGAAGGAAATCAGTATTAGTAAGAAAATGGTGCTGGGGGAATGAATGGGGTTAAAGGCTGACAAATCCCCAGGGCCTGATAATCTACATCCCAGAGTATTAAAGGAAGCGGCGCTGGAAATATTGGATGCATTGCTGGTCATCTTCCAAAATTCTATAGACTCTGGAGCAGTTCCTACAGATTGGGGGGTGGCAAATGTAACCCCACTATTTAAAATAATCTTTTCACTTGCGTGTAATTTATCACAGAACACGGGCAGCATGGGCTTATCGAGAATGACGGGATAGTGTTGGGATGGAGAAGTTATTCCTTCAAGTGGAAATCAGTGTCGTTTTGAAATGTGTTGAGGGTTTCTGCCTCTCCCCATTCAATCCTTCCCAACCTCTCTGTCGAGGCTCCTTCTCACTTTCTACCAGACAATTATTTGTGTTCGGGAGCGGGTGCAGAGGAGATTGAAATGAAACGGACAGACAGTTAACTTCAACACTGAGAAATGTGAAGTGATGCACTTTGGATAATAAGTTGAGGAGAGAAACCATAAACCAACTGGGAACAAGTTAAATCATGTGCAGGTAAAGGGAAAGCTTTTATACCTCCATCAATCTGTGTCTCTCTCTTTTTCTCACTCTCTGTCTCTGTGTCTTCTGTCCATCTCTCCCTTTCTGGGATTCCGTGAAAAATATCCACAAATATTAGGCAGCCATTTGGCGTTTCTTCCCAGTGGCCATTTCGTGTGAACGCAGCACTGAGATATTTCTGACAGAGTTGTCTCTTCACTAAAGTAACGTTAGTATTTTAAATGTGACAGATACGCAGCTATGGAGACACAAACGAGGGCTGTATTCCCAGGAATTTTGGAGTGTCAGGGACAATTTGATCCAAGTTGTCAGGAGAATAATGGAAACTGATAGCACAGAGAGAGAGAAATGTTTCTTGCTGTTTATCCACCTCCTCCAGTCCCACCATCCTCCCATATCTGTTTTCCTTTCATTCTGGCTCCGTGACCATCCACAATTTGAATCGTTTCCCCATTGGGAGCTGTGTCTTCATCTGCGTGGGCTCCAACTCTGGAATTCCTTCCCTGAACGTTTTACTCAAATACATCCATGGGATGTGGGCCTGGCTGGTTCTGCCAGCGTTTACTCCTCGTCCCTAATTGCTCATGAACTGAGTGGCTTGCTAGGCCATTTCAAACAGCATCTAAGAGTCAACCACATTGCTGTGAGGCTGGAGTCACATGTAGGCCCGACCAGGTAAGGACGGCAGATTTCCTTCCATAAAGGACATGAGTGAAGCAGATTGGTTTTCTCCATTTTAACACCTCCTTTTCCTCCAATTAAAATAGTTCGTAAAAACCATCTGGCCAAACCTTTGGGACATGTGACCCTAAACTCTCCTGTGACTCGGGGTCAAATTTCTCACATTAAGGCTCCTGTGAAGCATCTTGGGATGATACTGTTCAAGGTGCTATATCAATGCAAGTTGTTGTTGTGTGTGTCTGAGTGTCAGCTTCTGTCCATGTCCAGGACACTGCAGGTAACAGAGAATGATTCACTCTGGGCTGCGATTGTACATCTCGTGTGTGTCTCAGTATCAGCTCTGAAACATGTACAGCACTATCCCATCCTGTTTCTGTGTCTCTCTGCCTCTGTATCTGTATCTCTCCCTCTCGCTCCATCTCTCTCCCCATGACTGAAACAAACGAGAGTTTAAATCCCACACTGGGATGCTGTTCAATGTGAGTTCAGTTTTCCCAGAAATAAAAATCCTCAATTAAAAATTCCTTTGACACAGCAGAGGGAACTTTTCTCAAAGTGAATTTGCGGCTGTCTTTAATTTGAACCCAAGTTTTCAATATGGGGGTGGCACAGTGATGCAGGGGTTAGCACTGCTTCCTCACAGTGCCAGGGACCTGCCTTCGATTCCCAGCATGGGTCACTTTCTGACTGGAGTTTGAACGTCCTTCCCATGTTTGTGTGGGTTTCCTCCGGGTGCTCCGGTTTCATCCCACACTCCAAAGATAGAACAAAGAAAATTACAGCACGGGAACAGGTCTTTCGGCTCTCCAATCCTGCACCGACCATGCTGCCTGACTGAACTAAAACCCCCTACCCTTCCGGGGACCATATCCCTCCATTCCCATCTTATTCATGTCTTTGTCAAGACGCCCTTGAAAAGTCACTATCGTATCCGTTTCCACTCCCTCCCCTGGCAACGAGTTCCAGGCACCCACCACCCTCTGTGTAAAAAAACTTTCCTCCCACATCTCCTTTAAACCTTGCCCCTCGCACCTTAAACCTCTGCCCCCGAGTAATAACTCTTCCACCCTGGGAAAAATCTTCTGACTATCCACTCTGTTCATGCCCCTCATAATCTGGCAGACTTCTATCAGGTGTACAGGTTAGGTGGATTGGCCAAGCTAAATTGTCCCTTAGTGTCAGGAGGAGTGGCTGAGGTAAATGTGTGGGATTATAGGGATGGGGCCTGGGTGGGATTGTGGTCAGTGCTGACTCGATGGGCCGAATGGCCTCCTGCACTACAGGATTCTATGAACCCTGTTCTGTATTTGGTTTGGGATTGTTTGTTGAAAAGTGTAGTTGAAGTGTTACTCTGTAATGCTGGAATTTAGGCTACGGGATGATTGGATCAAAAACTTCAAGATAATAAGGGGAATGGAGAGGACTGATAAAGAACAACTTTTCCTGCTGGTTGGGGAGTCCAGGACTTGGGGACATTGGATTTCAAACAATGTTGAGGATTTTAGACTTGTAGGAGTGGAATTCAGAAACACTTTGCCACACCAGCTGTGATATTAGTTTGGAACTACCTTCTATAATTCGCAGTTGATGCTCAGTCGCTTATTAATGTTTAACTCTGAGGTCGATAGATTATATTTTTATACAGGAGAAGCAATTTAAAATCAATGGGTCAATGTTAAAATGGATGCAGGAACAGAGAGACCTGGGCTTTCAGTTCAGTTTTACATCTTAAAGATTCAACCTGGGGCTCAGAATCTGTCAGTTGAATCTACTTTTCCCTCCTGATAAAGTGTCAACAATGTGACAAAAGGAGACATTCCTGCACAGTGGGGTTGGGAGGTTGTTTGAAAGGAGATTCAGATTGTATCAGAAAGCGTCAATTAGATTGTGTCTCTTTGGAGAACGCGCATATTTCACAGGAAACGCCCCGAGATAAAGACTAGTTTCACCAATGTCTGAGTAACTTTCAAAGTCTGCAGACGCAGGAAGGGGGCAGAGATATTGTAATATTCAGAGCAGGAGATGGGGGACAATCACAGAATTGAAGATGTGAGGCCATCTCCTGTTTCCGAATGCCAGTGTTTAGCTGTTAAACTTTAGTCCTGTGCTAATAATTCCAAGTTTGCAAACCCACACTTTGCTGTTGTGAATTAGAGTTGTGAATTTTCTGAAATTGGTTGTGTAATAAAACTCGGTGCAGGATGCAATGATTCCCATTCTGCCTGCTGCTGCAAAGCCCCCGTGTCTGTCTCAGTTTCATCGTATTTATCAATGATTTGAGATCCTAGAATCATAGAATCCCTAAAGGGCAGACCATTCGGCCCATCGAGTCTGCATCGACCACAATCCCACCCAGGCCCGATTCCCGTAATCCCATCTATTTACCCTGTTAATCCCCTGACACTAAGGTCAATTTATCATGGCCAATCCACCTAACCCGCACATGTTTGGACTGTGGGAGGAAACTGGAGCACCCGGAGGAAACCCACGCAGACACTGGGAGAACTCTACACAGACAGCGAGCTGAGGCTGGAATTGAACCCGGGTCCCTGGCGTTGTGAGGCAGCAGTACGAACCACTGAGCCACCGTGCCGCCCTAATGTGAAATGTCTTAACTGAATGGTTCCAAGAGTGAAAGATGGATTTCATTGGAGACAATTGTGTGGTCACCCACTTTAAAAATGATAGAACAGATTGCTTTATGAATGGGGAAAGGCTGGAAAGAGTGGAGGCCCAAAGAGACTTGGGGCGGTCACATCAACATCGAAAATAGGAGGAGGAGGAGGCCATTCAGCCCTTCGAGCCTGACCCACCATTCAACACTATCATGGCCGATCCTCTGTCTCAATGCCATACCCCAGCGCTCTCCCCATACACCTCGACACCTTTAGAGTCTAGAAATCTATCTCTTTCCTTCTTAAATATATTCAGTGACTTGGTCTCCACAGCTTTCTGTGGGAGAGAATTCCACAGGTTCACCACCCTCTGAGTGAAGAGGTTTCCCCTCATCTCAGTCCCAAATGGCCTCCCCCGTTTCCTGAGACTGTGACCCCTTGTTCCAGACACCCCCAGCCGGAGGAAACAATATCCCTGTATCCAGCCTGTCCAGCACTGTCAGAATTTTATACCTTTCAATTAGATCCCCGCTCACTCTTCTACATTCCAGTGAATACAGGCCCAGCCGACCCAATCTCCCCTCAGACATCAATGCTGCCATCCCAGGAATCAGTCTGGTGAACATTCACTGCTCTCCCTCTGTGGCAAGTACATCCTTCCTCAGATAAGGAGAGGAACACTGTACACAAGACTCCAGGTGTGGTCTCACCGAGGCTCTGTCCAGCTGCAGTAAGACATCCTTGCTCTTCTACTCCAATCCTCTTGCAATGAAGGACAACATCCCATTGGTCGTCCTAACTGCTTGCTGTAGCTGCATGCTTGCTTTCAGTGACTGGTGTTCTCAGATACCCAGGTCCCTTTGTACAACATTTCCCAATCTATCACCATTCAACTAATACTCTGCCATTCTCTTCCTCCGTCCAAAGTGGATAACGTCACATTTATCCACATTATTCTGCATCTGCCATGTATTTCCCCACTCACTCAACTTGTCTAAATCACCCCGAAGCCTGTTCACATCCTCCTCATCACTCACATTCCCACCAAGTTTCGTCTCATCAGCAAACTTGAGAATATTACGTTTGGTTCCCTCATCCAAATCACTGATGTGTTTTGTGAATATCTGGGACCCATTACTGACCCCTGCGGGACCCCACTCGTCACTGCCTGCTACTTAGAAAAAGATTCATTTATTCCTGTCTGTGCGGAGTCCGCATGTTCTCCCTGTGTCTGCGTGGGTTTCCTCCGGATGCTCCGGTTTCCTCCCTCAGTCTGAAAGATGTGCTGTTTAGGGTGCATTGGCTGTGCTAAATTCTCCCTCAGTGTTACCCGAACAGGCGCCGGAGGTTGGTGACTAAGGGATTTTCACAGTAACTTCATTACCGTGTTAATGTAAGCCGACTTGTGACACTAATACATAAACTTCTAAACTTCTTTCAATTCTAAATTAGGAAGCACTTCTTCACACGAGATGTGGTTAAAGTTTGGTACTGTCTTCTGTAAATGAGCCCTCCCTATATCCCCCAGTCCCACCATCCTCTGATATCTGTATTCCTTTAATCCTGGCTCCCTGACCATTCCCCATTTTAATCCTTTCACCATTGGGGTCTGCAGTTCACTGTGTGGCTCCAACTCTGGAATTCCTTCCCAAAACTCTCTGTCTTCATACCTCCCTTTCCACCATTCAGACACTTCCTAATAACAACCCCTTTTTGACCAGATCTTTGGGGCAATTCTTTTGTCCCTAAACTCGCCTGTGACTCGGCTTCTAATTTTTCACTCCAGGCTCCTGTGAAGCATCTGAGGACGTTTCTGTTCAAGGTGCTATATCAATGCAGGTTGTTGTTTTATGTGTCTGAGTGTCAGTTTCTCTCAATGTCCAGGACACTGCAGGTAACAGAGAATGATTCATTCCCCACTCAACCATTACCATCAAGCCACGGGGTCAACCTGGCATCCCTTAAAAATGAGGTGTCAACCTGGTGAAGCTCCCAAACAGGAGCGGGCAGCACGGTGGCACCAGTGGTTAGCACTGCTGTATCACAGCACCAGGGACACAAGTTCATATCCAGCCTCGGGTCACTATCTGCATTGGTTTCCTCCGAGTGCCGCTCTTCCTTCTCTCAGCCCAAAGATGTGCGGGTTCGGTGGATTGGCCATGCTAACATTCCCCATAGTCTTAGGGGGATTAGCAGGGTAAATACTTTGACTTGATTAATTATTTTGATTTGATTTATTATTATCATATTAGTATACAGTGAAAAGTCTTGTTTCTTGCGCGCTATGATAATCCTCTTGCAATGAAGGCCAACATGGGTGTCACAGTGGTTAGCTCTGCTGCCTCACAGTGCAACGGACCCGGGTTCAATTTTGGTCTCGGGTCACTGTCTGTGTGGAGTTTGCACGTTCTCCCCGTGTCTGCGTGGGTTTCCTCCGGGTGCTCCGGTTTCCTCCCACACTCCAAAGATGCGTGCGTTAGGTTGATTGGCCGTGATAAATTGCCCCTTAATGCCAGGGGGATTAGGATATTGTGAGTGAGACTGTGGGACTGTTCTCTATCTGTGTGTGTGTGAGACTTTGCGTGTATCTATGTGTGTGCATCACTGCGTTTGTGTGTGTTTCACTATCTTCCTGTCTCTCAGTCCCCCAGTCCCAGAATCTGCTTCTCTTTACACAGATGCCGCCTGTCCTGCTCAGTATTCCGGCATTGACTATTTCACAATCTGAGGAGTTGTGAATGCTGCGATCATCAGCGAACATCTCACCTATGGAGGGAAGGTCAGTGATGGAGCAGCTGAAGATGGTTGGGGCCTCGGACACTCACCCTGAGGAACTCCTGCAGTGATGTCCCGGGACTGAGAGGATCGGCTTTGAGATAATCGGCACATTGGGGGAAAGCTTGGAAAGCAGAGGATGCTGATTTAAGGTAAATGGCGACAGCGGCAACATGAGGCAATATCTGTGGCTTTGGAGTGATCCTTGTTGTACCCCACTATTAGCTGCTTACCCACCTGAATATCTCACTGTTACTCTCTGCATTACTATCTCATCACTATCTCTCAGTGACTCTGCCTCTCTCCATCTCTCCGCGGAAATTATAATGGGGAGCAAAGAAATGGCAGCAGAATTGAACGTATACTTTGGTTCTGTCTTCACAAAAGAGGCACAGATAACCTGGCAGAAATGTTAGGGAACCAATGGTTTAGTGAGAGTGTGGAATTGAATTGAAGGAAATCAGTATTAGTAAGAAAATGGTGCTGGGGGAATGAATGGGGTTAAAGGCTGACACAGCCCCAGGGCCTGATAATCTACATCCCAGAGTATTAAAGGAAGCGGCGCTGGAAATATTGGATGCTTTGCTGGTCATCTTCCAAAATTCTATAGACTCTGGAGCAGTTCCTACAGATTGGGGGGTGGCAAATGTAACCCCACTATTTAAAATCATCTTTTCACTTGCGTGTAATTTATCACAGAACACGGGCAGCATGGGCTTATCGAGAATGACGGGATAGTGTTGGGGTGGAGAAGTTATTCCTTCAAGTGGGAATCAGTGTAGTTTTGAAATGTGTTGAGGGTTTCTGCCTCTCCCCATTCAATCCTTCCCAACTACTCTATCGAGGCTCCTTCTCACTTTCTACCAGACAATTATTTGTGTTCGAGAGCGGGTGCAGAGGAGATTGAAATGAAACAGACAGACAGTTAACTTCAACACTGAGAAATGTGAAGTGATGCACTTTGGACGATAAGTTGAGGAGAGAATCCATAAACCAACTGGGAACAAGTTAATTCATGTGCAGGTAAAGGGAAACCTTTTATACCTCCATCAATCTGTGTCTCTCTCTTTTTCTCACTCTCTGTGTCTGTGTCTTCTGTCCATCTCTCCCTTTCTGGGATATCTGTGAAAAATATCCACAAATATCAGGCAGCCATTTGGCGTTTCTTCCCAGTGGCCATTTCGTGTGAACGCAGCACTGAGATATTTCTGACAGAGTTGTCTCTTCAATAAGGAAAGTTAGTATTTTAAATGTGACAGATATGCAGCTATGGAGACACAAACGAGGGCTGTATTCCCAGGAATTTTGGAGTGTCAGGGACAATTTGATCCAAGTTGTCAGGAGAATAATGGAAACTGATAGCACAGAGAGAGAGAAATGTTTCTTGCTGGTTATCCACCTCCTCCAGTCCCACCATCCTCCCATATCTGTTTTCCTTTCATTCTGGCTCCGTGACCATCCACAATTTGAATCGTTTCCCCATTGGGAGCTGTGTCTTCATCTGCGTGGGCTCCAACTCTGGAATTCCTTCCCTGAACGTTTTACTCAAATACATCCATGGGATGTGGGCCTGGCTGGTTCTGCCAGCGTTTACTCCTCGTCCCTAATTGCTCATGAACTGAGTGGCTTGCTAGGCCATTTCAAACAGATTCTAAGAGTAAACCACATTGCTGTGAGGCTGGAGTCACATGTAGGCCCGACCAGGTCAGGACGGCAGATTTCCTTCCATAAAGGACATTACTGAAGCAGATTGGTTTTCTCCATTTTAACACCTCCTTTTCCTCCAATTAAAATAGTCCATAAAAACCATCTGGCCAAACCTTTGGGACATGTGACCCTACACTCTCCTGTGACTCGGGGTGAAATTTCTCACATTCAGGCTCCTGTGAAGCATCTTGGGATAATACTGTCCAAGGTGCTATATAAATGCAAGTTGTTCCAGGAGAATATTGGAAACTGGTTGAACCATAGAATCCCAGTGCAGAAGGAGGCCATTGAGCCCATCGAGTCTGCACCGAATCTCTGACAGAGGATCTGAGCCAAACCCTTTCCGCTACCCATTCCCCAAAGCCCCACACATTTACCATGGCCAATCCACCTCATCTAAACATCTTTGGATACTAAGGGGCAATTTAGCATGGCCAGTCCAACTAACCTCGACATCTTTGGACTGTGGGAGGAAACCGGAGCACCCGGAGGAAACCCATGCAGAATCGGGGAGAACGTGCAAATTCTACACAGTCACCCAAGGCTAGAATTGAACCCGGGCCCCTGGCACTGTGAGGCAGCAGTGCTAACCACTGTGCCACCGTGCCTATGGGCCTTCCCCAGCTCTTCCTGTCCCACCATCCTGCGATATCTGTTTTCCTTTCATTCTGGCTCCCAGACCAACCCCAATTTTAATAGTTTCACATTGTGAGTGAGACTGTGGGAGTTTTCTCGATCTGTGTGTGTGTGTCTGTGTGTGAGACTGTGCGTGTACCTGTGTGTGTGTGTCTGTGCATCACTGCGTTTGTTGTCAGTGAGTTTGTGTGTGTTTCACTATCTTCCTGTCTCTCAGTCCCCCAGTCCCAGAATCTGCTTCTCTTTACACAGATGCTGCCTGTCCTGCTCAGTATTGCGGCATTGACTATTTCGCAATCTGGGGAGTTGTGAATGCTGCGATCATCAGCGAACATCTCACCTATGGAGGGAAGGTCAGTGATGGAGCAGCTGAAGATGGTTGGGGCCTCGGACACTCACCCTGAGGAACTCCTGCAGTGATGTCCCGGGACTGAGAGGATCAGCTTTGAGATAATCGGCACATTGGGGGAACGCTTGGAAAGCAGAGGATGCTGATTTAAGGTAAATGGCGACAGCGGCAACATGAGGCAATATCTGTGGCTTTGGAGTGATCCTTGTTGTACCCCACTATTAGCTGCTTGCCCACCTGAATATCTCACTGTTACTCTCTGCATTACTATCTCATCCCTATCTCTCAGTGACTCTGCCTCTCTCCATCTCTCCGGGGAAATTATAATGGGGAGCAAAGAAATGGCAGAAGAATTGAACGTATACTTTGGTTCTGTCTTCACAAAAGAGGCACAAATAACTTGGCAGAAATGTTAGGGAACCAATGGTTTAGTGAGAGTGCGGAATTGAATTGAAGGAAATCAGTATTAGTAAGAAAATGGTGCTGGGGGAATGAATGGGGTTAAAGGCTGACAAATCCCCAGGGCTGATAATCTACATCCCAGAGTATTAAAGAAAGCGGCGCTGGAAATATTGGATGCATTGCTGGTCATCTTCCAAAATTCTATAGACTCTGGAGCAGTTCCTACAGATTGGGGGGTGGCAAATGTAACCCCACTATTTAAAATAATCTTTTCACTTGCGTGTAATTTATCACAGAACACGGGCAGCATGGGCTTATCGAGAATGACGGGATAGTGTTGGGGTGGAGAAGTTATTCCTTCAAGTGGAAATCAGTGTAGTTTTGAAATGTGTTGAGGGTTTCTGCCTCTCCCCATTCATTCCTTCCCAACCTCTCTGCCGAGGCTCCTTCTCACTTTCTACCAGACAATTATTTGTGCTCGGGAGCGGGTGCAGAGGAGATTGAAATGAAACGGACAGACAGTTAACTTCAACACTGAGAAATGTGAAGTGATGCACTTTGGACAATAAGTTGAGGAGAGAATCCAAAAACCAACTGGGAGCAAGTTAAATTGTGTGCAGGTAAAGGGAAACCTTTTATACCTCCATCAATCTGTGTCTCTCTCTTTTTCTCACTCTCTGTGTCTGTGTCTTCTGTCCATCTCTCCCTTTCTGGGATATCTGCGAAAAATATCCACAAATATCAGGCAGCCATTTGGCGTTTCTTCCCAGTGGCCATTTCGTGTGAACGCAGCACTGAGATATTTCTGACAGAGTTGTCTCTTCACCAAAGTAACGTTAGTATTTTAAATGTGACAGATACGCAGCTATGGAGACACAAACGAGGGCTGTTTTCCCGGGAATTTTGGAGGGTCAGGGACAATTTGATCCAAGTTGTCAGGAGAATAATGGAAACTGATAGCACAGAGATAGAGAAATGTTTCTTGCTGGTTATCTACCTCCTCCAGTCCCACCATCCTCCCATATCTGTTTTCCTTTCATTCTGGCTCCGTGACCATCCACAATTTGAATCGTTTCCCCATTGGGAGCTGTGTCTTCATCTGCGTGGGCTCCAACTCTGGAATTCCTTCCCTGAACGTTTTACTCAAATACATCCATGGGATGTGGGCCTGGCTGGTTCTGCCAGCGTTTACTCCTCGTCCCTAATTGCTCATGAACTGAGTGGCTTGCTAGGCCATTTCAAACAGCATCTAAGAGTCAACCACATTGCTGTGAGGCTGGAGTCACATGTAGGCCCGACCAGGTAAGGACGGCAGATTTCCTTCCATAAAGAACATTAGTGAAGCAGATTGGTTTTCTCCATTTTAATACCTCCAATTAAAATAGTCCATAAAAACCATCTGGCCAAACCTTTGGGACATGTGACCCTAAACTCTCCTGTGACTCGGGGTCACATTTCTCACATTAAGGCTCCTGTGAAGCATCTTGGGATAATACTGTCCAAGGTGCTATATAAATGCAAGTTGTTGTTGTGTGTGTCTGAGTGTCAGCTTCTGTCCATGTCCAGGACACTGCAGGTAACAGAGAATGATTCACTCTGGTCTGCGATCGTACATGTCGTGTGTGTCTCAGTGTCAGCTCTGAAACATGTACAGCACTATCCCATCCTGTTTCTGTGTCTCTCTGCCTCTGTATCTGTATCTCTCCCTCTCGCTGCATCTCTCTCCCCATGACTGAAAGAAACGAGAGCTTCAATCCCACACTGGGATGCTGTTCAATGTGAGTTCAGTTTTCCCAGAAATAAAAATCCTCAATTAAAAATTCCTTTGACACAGCAGAGGGAACTTTTCTCAAAGTGAATTTGCGGCTGTCTTGAATTTGAACCCAAGTTTTCAATATGGGGGTGGCATAGTGATGCAGGGGTTAGCACTGCTTCCTCACAGTGCCAGGGACCTGCCTTCGATTCCCAGCATGGGTCACTTTCTGACTGGAGTTTGAACGTCCTTCCCGTGTTTGTGTGGGTTTCCTCCGGGTGCTCCGGTTTCATCCCACACTCCAAAGATAGAACAAAGAAAATTACAGCACGGGAACAGGTCTTTCGGCTCTCCAATCCTGCACCGACCATGCTGCCTGACTGAACTAAAACCCCCTACCCTTCCGGGGACCATATCCCTCCATTCCCATCTTATTCATGTCTTTGTCAAGACGCCCTTGAAAAGTCACTACCGTATCTGTTTCCACTCCATCCCCCGGCAACGAGTTCCAGGCATCCACCACCCTCTGTGTAAAAAACCTTTCCTCCCACATCTCCTTTAAACCTTGCCCCTCGCACCTTAAACCTCTGCCCCCGAGTAATAACTCTTCCACCCTGGGAAAAATCTTCTGACTATCCACTCTGTCCATGCCCCTCATAATCTGGCAGACTTCTATCAGGTGTACAGGTTAGGTGGATTGGCCAAGCTAAATTGTCCCTTAGTGTCAGGAGGATTAGCTGAGGTAAATGTGTGGGATTATAGGGATGGGGCCTGGGTGGGATTGTGTTCAGTGCAGACTCGATGGGCCGAATGGCCTCCTGCACTGCAGGATTCTATGAACCCTGTTCTGTATTTGGTTTGGGATTGTTTGTTGAAAAGTGTAGTTGAAGTGTTACTCTGTAATGCTGGAATTTAGGCTACGGGATGATTGGATCAAACACTTCAAGATAATAAGGGGAATGGAGAGGACTGATAAAGAACAACTTTTCCTGCTGGTTGGGGAGTCCAGGACTTGGGGACATTGGATTTCAAACAATGTTGAGGATTTTAGACTTGCAGGAGTGGAATTCAGAAACACTTTGCCACACCAGCTGTGATATTAGTTTGGAACTACCTTCTATAATTCGCAGTTGATGCTCAGTCGCTTATTAATGTTTAAATCTGAGGTTGATAGATTATATTTTTATACAGGAGAAGCAATTTAAAATCAATGGGTCAATGTTAAAATGGATGCAGGAACAGAGAGACCTGGGATTTCAGTTCATTTTTACATCTTAAAGATTCAACCTGGTGCTCAGAATCTGTCAGTTGAAACTACTTTACCCGCCTGATAAAGTGTCAACAATTGTGTTGGGGAATGTGACAAAAGGTGACATTCCTGCACAGTGGGGTTGGGAGGTTGTTTGAAAGGAGATTCAGATTGTATCAGAAAGCGTCAATTAGATTGTGTCTCGTTGCAGAAGGTGCATATTTCACAGGAAATGCCCCGAGATAAAGACTAGTTTCACCGATGTCTGAGTAACTTTCAAAGTCTGCAGACGCATGAAGGGGGCAGAGATATTGTAATATTCAGAGCAGGAGATGGGGGACAATCACAGAATTGAAGATGTGAGGCCATCTCTTGTTTCCGAATGTCAGTGTTTAGCTTTTAAACTTTAGTCCTGTGCTAATAATTCCAAGTTTGCAATCCCACACTTTGCTGTTGTGAATTAGAGTTGTGAATTTTCTGAAATTGGTTGTGTAATAAAACTCGGTGCAGGATGCAATGATTCCCATTCTGCCTGCTGCTGCAAAGCCCCCGTGTCTGTCTCAGTTTCATCGTATTTATCAATGATTTGAGATCCTAGAATCATAGAATCCCTAAAGGGCAGACCATTCGGCCCATCGAGTCTGCATCGACCACAATCCCACCCAGGCCCGATTCCCGTAACCCCATATATTTACCCTGTTAATCCCCTGACACTAAGGTCAATTTATCATGGCCAATCCACCTAACCCGCACATGTTTGGACTGTGGGAGGAAACTGGAGCACCCGGAGGAAACCCACGCAGACACTGGGAGAACTCTACACTGACAGCGAGCTGAGGCTGGAATTGAACCTGGGTTCTTGGCGCTGTGCTAACCACTGTGCCACCATGCCGTTCATCATAGAATCCCTAAAGTGCAGAAGGAGGTCCTTTGGTCCATCAAGCCTGCCCCCGACAACAATACCACCCGGGCCTGAATCCCCCTAACACTAAGGGGCAATTGAGCACGGCCAATTAACCTAACCCGCACATCTTTGGAGTGTGGGAGGAAACCAGAGCACCCGGAGGAAACCCACGCAGACACTGGGAGAACGTACAAACTCCACACAGACAGTCACCCGAGGCTGGAATTGAACGTGGATCCTTGATGCTGTGGGGGAGCAGTGCTAACCACTGTGCCATCACGTCGCCCGGTGATGAGACTGAACGTTTGCTACATTTCACAGAAATAGGCAGCATTTTAAGTCTTACAGCCAGAAGCTTCAAATGGCAAAGAGGTATTCCACTGCATAAGAGGCCATTCAGCTCATTGAGTCTGCACAGACTTGATGACAGAGTATCTTACCCAGGCCCTCACCCCAGCCCTATCCCCATAACCCCATTGCTAATCCATCTAATCTATATATCTTGCGAGTGTGGAAGGTAACCCGAGCACCCGGAGGAAACCCACGCAGACACGGGGAGAATGTGCAAACTCCACGCAGTCACCCGAGGCTGGCATTGAACCCGGGTCCCTGGCGCTGTGAGGCAGCAGTACGAACCACTGTGCCACCATGCTGCCCTAAAGTAAAATGTCTTAACTGAATGGTTCAAAGAGTGAAAGATGGATTTCATTGGAGACAATTGTGTGGTCACCCACTTTAAAAAGGATAGAACAGATTGCTTTATGAATGGGGAAAGGCTGGAAAGAGTGGAGGCCCAAAGAGACTTGGGGCGGTCACATCAACATAGAAAATAGGAGGAGGAGGAGGCCCATTCAGCCCTTCGAGCCTGACCCACCATTCAACGCTATCATGGCCGAACCTCTGTCTCAATACCACACACCAGCACTCTCCCCATACACCTCGACACCTTTAGAGTCTAGAAATCTATCTCTTTCC
Organism: Mustelus asterias; assembly: GCF_964213995.1. NCBI lineage: Eukaryota > Metazoa > Chordata > Chondrichthyes > Carcharhiniformes > Triakidae > Mustelus > Mustelus asterias. The sequence goes on from NW_027591278.1 coordinate 66,704, forward strand.
TTCTTAAATATATTCAGTGACTTGGTCTCCACAGCTTTCTGTGGGAGAGAATTCCACAGGTTCACCACCCTCTGAGTGAAGAGGTTTCCCCTCATCTCAGTCCCAAATGGCCTCCCCCGTATCCTGAGACTGTGACCCCTTGTTCCAGACACCCCCAGCCGGAGGAAACAATATCCCTGTATCCAGCCTGTCCAGCACTGTCAGAATTTTATACCTTTCAATTAGATCCCCGCTCACTCTTCTACATTCCAGTGAATACAGGCCCAGCCGACCCAATCTCCCCTCAGACATCAATGCTGCCATCCCAGGAATCAGTCTGGTGAACATTCACTGCTCTCCCTCTGTGGCAAGTACATCCTTCCTCAGATAAGGAGAGGAACACTGTACACAAGACTCCAGGTGTGGTCTCACCGAGGCTCTGTCCAGCTGCAGTAAGACATCCTTGCTCTTCTACTCCAATCCTCTTGCAATGAAGGCCAACATGGGTGTAACAGTGGTTAGCTCTGCTGCCTCACAGCGCAACGGACCCGGGTTCAATTCTGGTCTCAGGTCACTGTCTGTGTGGAGTTTGCACGTTCTAACCGTGTCTGCATGGGTTTCCTCCTGGTGCTCCGGTTTCCTCCCACACTCCAAAGATGCGCGCGTTAGGTTGATTGGCCGTGATAAATTGCCCCTTAATGCCAGGGAGATTAGGATATTGTGAGTGAGACTGTGGGACTGTTCTCTATCTGTATGTGTGTGTGAGACTGTGCGTGTATCTGTGTGTGTGTGTGTCTGTGCATCACTGCGTTTGTTGTCAGTGAGTTTGTGTGTGTTTCACTATCTTCCTGTCTCTCAGTCCCCCAGTCCCAGAATCTGCTTCTCTTTACACAGATGCTGCCTGTCCTGCTCAGTATTCCGGCATTGACTATTTCACAATCTGAGGAGTTGTGAATGCTGCGATCATCAGCGAACATCTCACCTATGGAGGGAAGGTCAGTGATGGAGCAGCTGAAGATGGTTGGGGCCTCGGACACTCACCCTGAGGAACTCCTGCAGTGCTGTCCCGGGACTGAGAGGATCAGCTTTGAGATAATCGGCACATTGGGGGAATGCTTGGAAAGCAGAGGTTGCTGATTTAAGGTAAATGGCGACAGCGGCAACATGAGGCAATATCTGTGGCTTTGGAGTGATCCTTGTTGTACCCCACTATTAGCTGCTTACCCACCTGAATATCTCACTGTTACTCTCTGCATTACGATCTCACCCCTATCTCTCAGTGACTCTGCCTCTCTCCATCTCTCCGGGGAAATTATAATGGGGAGCAAAGAACTGGCAGAAGAATTGAACATATACTTTGGTTCTGTCTTCACAAAAGAGGCACAGATAACCTGGCAGAAATGTTAGGGAACCAATGGTTTAGTGAGAGTGTGGAATTGAATTGAAGGAAATCAGTATTAGTAAGAAAATGGTGCTGGGGGAATGAATGGGGTTAAAGGCTGACAAATCCCCAGGGCCTGATAATCTACATCCCAGAGTATTAAAGGAAGCGGCGCTGGAAATATTGGATGCTTTGCTGGTCATCTTCCAAAATTCTATTGACTCTGAAGCAGTTCCTACAGATTGGGGGGTGGCAAATGTAACCCCACTATTTAAAATAATCTTTTCACTTGCGTGTAATTTATCACAGAACACGGGCAGCATGGGCTTATCGAGAATGACGGGATAGTGTTGGGGTGGAGAAGTTATTCCTTCAAGTGGAAATCAGTGTCGTTTTGAAATGTGTTGAGGGTTTCTGCCTCTCTCCATTCAATCCTTCCCAACCTCTCTGTCGAGGCTCCTTCTCACTTTCTCCAGACAATTATTTGTGCTCGGGAGCGGGTGCAGAGGAGATGGAAATGAAACAGACAGACAGTTAACTTCAACACTGTATCTGTCCTGGGAGTGTATGAAGGGGAGTGTCGACGCAGCTTTACTCTGCATCTAAAGCCTTGCTCTATGTGTCCTGGGAGTATTTAATGGCGACAGTGTAGAGGGAGCTTTACTCTGTGTCTAACTCCATGCTGTATCAATCCTGGGAGTGTTTTGATGTGGGAAAGTGCAGAGGGAGCTTTACTCTGTATCTAACCCCGTGCTGTACCTGTCCTGGGAGTGTTTGATGGGGACAGTGTAGAGGGAGCTTTACTCTGTATCTAACCCCGTGCTGTAACTGTCCTGGGTGTGTTTGATGGGGACAGTGTGGAGGGAGCTTTACTCTGTATCTAACCCCGTGCTGTACCTGTCCTGGGTGTGTTTGATGGGGACAGTGTAGAGGGAGCTTTACTCTGTATCTAACCCCGTGCTGTACCTGTCCTGGGAGTGTTTGATGGGGACATTGTAGAGGGAGCTTTACTCTGTATCTCGCCCCGTGCTCAAACTGTCCTGGGAGTGTTTGAAGGGGACCCGTGTTGAGGGAAATTTATTCTGTATCTAACCCCGTGCTGTATCTGACCTTGGAGTGTTTCATGGCGACAGTGTGGAGGGAGCTTTACTCTGTATCTAACTTCGTGCTGTACCTGTCATGGGAGTGTTCGAAGGGGACAGTGTAGAGGGAGCTTTATTCTGTATCTAACCCCGTGCTGTACATGTCCTGGGAGTATTTTTTTGGGGACAGTGTCGAGGGAGCTTTACTCTGTATCTAACCCCGTGCTGTACCTGTCCTGGGAGTGTTTTTTGGGGACAGTGTCGAGGGAGCTTTACTCTGTGTCTAACTCCATGCTGTATCAATCCTGGGGGTGTTTTGATGTGGGAAAGTGCAGAGGGAGATTTACTCTGTATCTAACCCCGTGCTGTACCTGTCCTGGGAGTGTTTCCCCCCACAGTCTGAAAGACACGATGGTTAGGGTGCATTGGCCATGTTAAATTCTCCCTCAGTGTCGCCGAACAGGCGCTGAAACAAAAACAGAAAATCTCAGCAGGTTTTAATGCAGTGAAACGCATTAAACAGCGTCTGTGGAGAGAGAATAGAGCCAATGTTTCGAGTCAGGATGACCCACAGATGTTGATAAAGAGGAACATTTTCTGCTGGTTGGGGAGTCCAGGACTTGGGGGACATTGGATTTTAGACAATGTTTGGTATTTTAGACTTTTAGGAGTGAAATGAAGAAGCACTTTGCCACGTGGAACTTACAAAGAAACATAGAAAATAGGAACAGGTGGAGGCCATTCAGCCCTTCCATCTTGCTCCGCCATCCATTGTGACCATGGCTGATCATGGTTTCCTCCGGGTGCTCCGGTTTCCTCCCACAGTCAAAAGATGCCCGGGTTAGGTTGATTGGCCGTGACAAATTGACCCTAGTTTCGGGGGGGATCAGCAGGGTAAATGTGTGGTGTTACGGGGATAGGGTGGGATTGTTGTCGGTGCAGGCTCGATGGGCCGAATGGTCTCCTCCTGTTCCTATTTGCTACGTTTCTTTGTAAGTGTCAGGTACAATCTGCGACTGTACATCTTGTGTGTGTCTCAGTGTCAGCTCTGAAACCTGTACAGCACAATCCCATCCTGTTTCAGTCCCAGTCTGCCTCTGTATCTGTATCTCTCCCTCTGAAATTAGCTTGTCCTTTTCCTGAATAAGACTGACTACATTTCCAAAGGGATGGATTCATACAATATAAACAGCAAGCTTTCTTCAAACGATGCTTTGCAAATGTTCCACAGGACCAGGCTGAGGAGAAGGCAGTTGGTTTGTTCACTCCATTTATTTATTTATTTTAAGTTAAATTTGTGTAAAAAAATCGGAGGTTTTTTTTTAAAACAGGAAGTGGGCCCAGCAGGAGTCTGGGAAGGTTTTTGGAGGGTTTAAAAGTAGGCCGCACTTTTGAGCGGGCCGCGTCGTTAGCGGGCAGCAGAGTGAGCAGGAGGCAGAGTGAAAGCTGTAGGGCTTTGTCTCACAGGGCTTGGGCAGGGCGAGCAGGGGTGAGTTAATTCATTTTTTGCTGTTTCTACCTGGTACTGGCAAGGTATCTAGAGGGGATGGGTGTGCAGGCAGTGCAATGTTCCTCTTGCACTATGTTCGAGGTGAGGGACGACGTCAGTGTCCCTGCTGATTATACCTGTGAGAAGTGCATCCATCTGCAGCTCCTCCAAAACCGTGTAAGGGAACTGGAGCTGGAGTTGGAGGAACTTAGGATCATTAGGGATGCAGAGATGGCCATAGACAGAAGCTTCAGGGATACAGTTACTCCGCGGAATGAAAATAGATGGGTGACGGTGAGAGGGGCTGGGAGGAAGCAGTCGGTGCAGGGATCCCCTGCGGTCGTTCCCCTTAGCAATAAGTATTCCGCTTTGGATACGGTTGAGGGGGACGACATACCAGTGGTGAGCCGCAGTGAGAGGATCTCCGGCACTGAGTCCGTCCCTGTGGCTCAGGAGGGTAAGGAGGAGAGCGGGAGGGCAATAGTTATTGGGGACTCGTTAGTTAGAGGGATAGATAGGAGGTTCTGTGGCAGCAAAAGAGACTCGAGGATGGTTTGTTGCCTACCGGATGCCAGGGTCCGTGACGTCTCGGACTAATTTGTCAGGGGAGTGGGAAAAGGAGTTGTAGTCCGGAAGTCAGTGTTGAGGGTGGTGAGATATTGGGGAAGGTATCAAGGTCAAGGGTGGGTACCGGTAGACAGGAAGATGGGTTGAAGTGTGTCTACTTCAATGCAAGGAGCATCCGGAACAAGGTGGATGAACTTGGGGCGTGGATTGCTACTTGGGACTACGATGTTGTGGCCATTACGGAGACGTGGGTAGAACAAGGACAGGAATGGTTGTTGGACGTTCCGGGGTATAGATGTTTCAGTAAGTGTAGGGAAGCTGGTAAAAGAGGTGGAGGAGTAGCATTGTTAATCAAGGATAGTTTAACGGCTGCGGAAAAGCACTTTGAGGGGGATATGCACACTGAGGTAATATGGCCTGCAGTTAGAAACAGGAAAGGAGCGGTCACGTTGCTAGGAGTTTACTATAGGCCCCCAAATAGTAACAGAGATGTGGAGGAAGAAATTGCTAAGCAGATTATGGATACGTGTGGGGGTCACAGGGTAGTTGTCATGGGGGACTTTAACTTTCCAAATATTGATTGGAACCTTTGTAGGTCAAATAGTTTGGATGGGGCACTTTTTGTGCAGTGTGTGCAGGAGGGTTTCCTGACACAATATGTGGATAGGCCGACAAGGGGTGAGGCCACATTGGATTTGGTACTGGGAAATGAACCGGGCCAAGTGTTAGATTTGGTTGTGGGAGAGAACTTTGGAGATAGTGACCACAATTCGGTGTCTTTTGTTATTGCAATGGAGAGGGATAGGGCCGGACGGCAGGGCAAGGCTTACAATTGGGGGAGAGGTAATTATGATGCGATTAGGCAAGAATTAGGGGGCATAAGATGGGAACAGAAACTGTCAGGGAAAGGCACTGATGAAAAGTGGAACTTTTTCAAGGAACAAATACTGGGTGTCCTTGATAGGTATGTCCCTGTCAGGCAGGGAGGAAATGGCCGAGTGAGGGAACCGTGGTTCACAAAAGAGGTGGAATGTCTTGTGAAAAGGAAGAGGGAAGCTTATGTAGGGATGAGGAAACAAGGTTCAGATGGCTCGATTGAGGGTTACAAGTTAGCAAGGAACGAGCTGAAAAAGGGGCTGAGGAGAGCTAGGAGGGGACATGAGAAGTCCTTGGCGGGTCGGATCAAGGAAAACCCCAAGGCTTTTTACTCTTATGTGAGGAATAAAAGAATGACCAGGGTGAGGTTAGGGCCGGTCAAGGACAGTGGTGGAAACTTGTGTATGGAATCAGTAGAGATAGGCGAGGTGATGAATGAATACTTTTCTTCAATGTTCACCAAGGAGAGGGGCCATGTTTTTGAGGAAGAGAAGGTGTTACAGGCTAATAGGCTGGAGGAAATAGATGTTCGGAGGGAGGATGTATTGGCAGTTTTGAATAAACTGAAGGTCGATAAGTCCCCTGGGCCTGATGAAATGTATCCTAGGATTCTTTGGGAGGCGAGGGATGAGATTGCAGAGCCTTTGGCTTTGATCTTTGGGTCCTCGCTGTCCACGGGGATGGTGCCAGAGGACTGGAGAGTGGCAAATGTTGTTCCTCTGTTTAAGAAAGGGAATAGAAATGACCCTGGTAATTATAGACCGGTTAGTCTGACTTCGGTGGTTGGTAAATTGATGGAAAAGGTCCTTCGGGATGGGATTTACGACCATTTAGAAAGATGCGGATTAATCCGGGATAGTCAGCACGGATTTGTGAAGGGCAAATCGTGCCTCACAAATTTGATAGAATTTTTTGAGGAGGTAACTAGGTGTGTTGATGAAGGTAGGGCGGTTGATGTCATATACATGGATTTTAGTAAGGCGTTTGATAAGGTCCCCCATGGTCGGCTTATGATGAAAGTAAGGAGGTGTGGGATAGAGGGAAAGTTGGCCGATTGGATAGGTAACTGGCTGTCTGATCGAAGACAGAGGGTGGTGGTGGATGGAAAATTTTCGGACTGGAGGCAGGTTGCTAGCGGAGTGCCGCAGGGATCGGTGCTTGGTCCTCTGCTCTTTGTGATTTTTATTAATGACTTAGAGGAGGGGGCTGAAGGGTGGATCAGTAAATTTGCTGATGACACCAAGATTGGTGGAGTAGTGGATGAGGTGGAGGGCTGTTGTAGGCTGCAAAGAGACATAGATAGGATGCAAAGCTGGGCTGAAAAATGGCAAATGGAGTTTAACCCTGATAAATGTGAGGTGATTCATTTTGGTAGGACAAATTTAAATGTGGATTACAGGGTCAAAGGTAGGGTTCTGAAGACTGTGGAGGAACAGAGAGATCTTGGGGTCCATATCCACAGATCTCTAAAGGTTGCCACTCAAGTGGATAGAGCTGTGAAAAAGGCATATAGTGTGTTAGCTTTTATTAACAGGGGGTTGGAGTTTAAGAGCCGTGGGGTTATGCTGCAACTGTACAGGACCTTGGTGAGACCGCATTTGGAATATTGCGTGCAGTTCTGGTCACCTCACTATAAGAAGGATGTGGAAGCGCTGGAAAGAGTGCAGAGGAGAATTACCAGGATGCTGCCTGGTTTGGAGTGTCGGTCTTATGAGGAAAGGTTGAGGGAGCTGGGGCTGTTCTCTCTGGAGCGGAGGAGATTGAGGGGAGACTTAATAGAGGTTTATAAAATGATGAAGGGGATAGATCGAGTGAACGTTCAAAGACTATTTCCTCGGGTAGATGGAGCTATTACAAGGGGGCATAACTATAGGGTTCATGGTGGGAGATATAGGAAGGATATCAGAGGTAGGTTCTTCACGCAGAGAGTGGTTGGGGTGTGGAATGGACTGCCTGCAGTGATAGTGGAGTCAGACACTTTAGGAACATTTAAGCGGTTATTGGATAGGCACATGGAGCACACCAGGATGGTAGGGAGTGGGATAACTTGATCTTGGTATCAGATGAAGGTCGGCACAACATCGTGGGCCGAAGGGCCTGTTCTGTGCTGTACTGTTCGATGTTCTATGTTGGTGAGCTCAGTACACGTGGTACATTAATGTTACAATGAGATAGAATCTGTATTCAGACAACTGTCACCCCAGAGGCTCCAAACTTCACCGTGTTAACATTCTGACCAAACACTAAAGCTTTCCATAAAGCAAGGCTGACAAATTCCAATCCTCCTTTTCCGATGCGCTCTGACTAATATATTTTTTTCACTCACTATCTCTCGGTCCCCCTCTTGATCTCTGTCACTCCCTTTTTCTCACTCACTCAGTCTGTGTTTTCTCTGAATCTCTCTCTCTCTCCCTCTGAGAATCTGGAATGAAACATCAGTCAGCTTTTTTAGGTTTGTTCACAGTGAGCAATTTTCTTCAATGCTTTCTCAGATAAGGAGAGCAAAACTGTACACAATACTGCAGGTGTGGTCTCACTGAGGCCCTGTACAGCTGCAGTAAGACATCCTTGCTCCTGGACTCACATCCTCTTGCAAACAACAACATACCATTGGTCTTCCTAACTGCTTGCTTACCTGCACGCTTCACCACTCTATCCACCTGTGACTCCACTTTCAAGGAGCTATCAATCTGTACCTCGAGATCCCTTTGTTCTGTAACTCTCACCAACACCCGACCATTAAGTGAGTAAGTCCTGCGCTGGTTCGATCCACAAAAATGCATCACCTCGCATTTATCTAAATTAAACTCCATCTGCCATCCATCAGCCCACTGGCCCAATTGATCAAGATTCCGTTGCAACCCTAGATAACCTTCTTCACTGTCCACTGTGCCACAAATCTTGGTGTCAACTGCAAACTTACGAACCATGCCTCCTGAATTCTCATCCAAATCATTAATATAAATGACAAATAACAGTGGACCCAGCACCGATCCCTGAGGCACCCCGCTGGTCACAGGCCTCCGGTTTGACAAAAAAACAACCCTCTACAACAACCTTCTGTCATCAAGCCTAATTTGTATCCATTTGGCAAACTCACCCTGGATCCCGTGAGATTTAACCAAATCCTGTCTGCTTTTGTTTTTAAATATCAGCGTCTCCGACTCCCCTGACACTCACAATCCATCTGAATTAATCTCTATTCCTCACTGTCTAACTGTTACTCTCTGCATTGCTCCCTCTCCCTATCTCTCTGTTTCTCTGCATCGCTCCATCTCTCTCTCTCTTCCTCTCCCTCTCTATCCCTCTCATCCACCATGTTGTTTATCATTAAGGGGTCTCATCACGGAGAATTCAAACACTCTTTCTGTTTCTGTCTTTGCAGAATTAGCAACATGAGTGGATATTTCAAGACTGGATTCACACAATACAGACAGAACGCTGGTGAGCTCAGTACACGTGGTACCTGAATGTTACAGTTAGATAGAATCTGTATTCAGACAACTGTCACCCCACAGGGTCCAAACTTCACCGTGTTAATTTGATTTGATTTGATTGATTTGTGTTGGGATGCAGTGAAAAGTATTGTTTCTTGTGCGCTATACAGACAAAACATTCTGTACATAGAGTACACAGGGAGAAGGAGAGGAAAGGGTGCAGAATATAGTGTTGCAGTTACCGATAGGGTGTGGAGAAAGATCAGCTCACACACACACTCTCTCTTACACACTCTCAGACACACACATAATCTCACACACACACACACACACTCTCTCTCTCACACACACTCACACACACACACTCTCACACACACTCTTTCACGCTCACACACTCTCTAACACATAAGAACATAAGTTAGAACATAAGAAATAGGAGCAGGAGTAGGCCATCTAGCCCCTCGAGCCTGCCCCGCCATTCAATAAGATCATGGCTGATCTGACGTGGATCAGTACCACTTACCCGCCTGATCCCCATAACCCTTAATTCCCTTACCGATCAGGAATCCATCCATCCGCGCTTTAAACATATTCAGCGAGGTAGCCTCCACCACCTCAGTGGGCAGAGAATTCCAGAGATTCACCTCCCTCTGGGAGAAGAAGTTCCTCCTCAACTCTGTCTTAAACCGACCCCCCTTTATTTTGAGGCTGTGTCCTCTAGTTTTAACTTCCTTACTAAGTGGAAAGAATCTCTCCGCCTCCACCCTATCCAGCCCCCGCATTATCTTATAAGTCTCCATAAGATCCCCCCTCATCCTTCTAAACTCCAACGAGTACAAACCCAATCTCCTCAGCCTCTCCTCATAATCCAAACCCCTCATCTCCGGTATCAACCTGGTGAACCTTCTCTGCACTCCCTCCAATGCCAATATATCCTTCCTCATATAAGGGGACCAATACTGCACACAGTATTCCAGCTGCGGCCTCACCAATGCCCTGTACAGGTGCATCAAGACATCCCTGCTTTTATATTCTATCCCCTTCGCAATATAGGCCAACATCCCATTTGCCTTCTTGATCACCTGTTGTACCTGCAGACTGGGCTTTTGCGTCTCATGCACAAGGACCCCCAGGTCCCTTTGCACGGTAGCATGTTTTAATTTGTTTCCATTGAGATAGTAATCCCATTTGTTATTATTTCCTCCAAAGTGTATAACCTCGCATTTCTCAACGTTATACTCCATTTGCCATATCCTCGCCCACTCACTCAGCCTGTCCAAATCTCTCTGCAGATCTTCTCCGTCCTCCACACGATTCACTTTTCCACTTATCTTTGTGTCGTCTGCAAACTTCGTTACCCTACACTCCGTCCCCTCCTCCAGATCATCTATATAAATGGTAAATAGTTGCGGCCCGAGTACCGATCCCTGCGGCACGCCACTAGTTACCTTCCTCCAACCGGAAAAACACCCATTTATTCCGACTCTTTGCTTCCTGTCGGATAGCCAGTCCCCAATCCACTTTAACACACTACCCCCAACTCCGTGTGCCCTAATCTTCTTCAGTAGCCTTTTATGGGGCACCTTATCAAACGCCTTTTGGAAATCCAAAAACACCGCATCCACCAGTTCTCCTCCATCAACCGCCCTAGTCACATCTTCATAAAAATCCAACATGTTCGTCAAGCACGACTTTCCCCTCATGAATGCATGCTGCGTCTGATTGATCGAACCATTTCTATCCAGATGCTCTGCTATCTCCTCTTTAATAATGGATTCCAGCATTTTCCCTACTACAGACGTTAAGCTGACCGGCCTATAGTTACCCGCCTTTTGTCTCCTTCCTTTTTTAAACAGCGGCGTAACATTAGCCGTTTTCCAATCAACCGGCACTACCCCAGAATGCAACGAGTTTTGATAAATAATCACTAACGCATCCACTATTACCTCTGACATTTCTTTCAATACCCTGGGATGCATTCCATCCGGACCCGGGGACTTGTCCACCTTCAGTCCCATTAGTCTACCCAGCACTGCCTCTCTGGTAACATTAATTGTATTAAGTATTTCTCCTGCTGCCAACCCTCTATCGTTAATATTTGGCAAACTATTTGTGTCCTCCACCGTGAAGACCGACACAAAAAACTTATTTAAAGACTCAGCCATATCCTCATTTCCCACTATTAACTCCCCCCTCTCGTCCTCCAAGGGTCCAACATTCACTCTAGCCACTCTATTCCTTTTTATATATTTATAAAAACTTTTACTATCATTTTTTATATTAATTGCTAGCCTAGCTTCATAGTCTATCCTTCCTTTCTTTATCGCTTTCTTAGTCTCTCTTTGTTGTTTCTTAAATTTTTCCCAATCACTTGTTTCTCCACTATTTTTGGCCACTCTGTACGCAGCTGTTTTTATTTTAATACTCTCCTTTATTTCCTTCGTTATCCACGGCTGGTTCTCCCTTTTCTTACAATCCTTGTTTTTTGCTGGAATATATTTTTGCTGAGAACTGAAAAGGATCTCCTTAAAAATCCTCCACTGTTCCTCAGCTATCCTACCTGCCAGCCTGCTCTCCCAGTCTACCTTAGCCAATTCATCCCTCATCCTATCATATTTCCCTCTGTTCAAACAGAGGACACTGGTTTGGGACCAAACTTTCTCCTCTTCCATCTGAATCAGAAATTCGACCATATTGTGGTCACTAGACCCAAGAGGGTCCTTCACAATAAGATCCTTAATTCTACCTACCTCGTTACACAATACCAGATCCAAAATAGCTCGTTCCCTCGTCGGTTCCGTAACATGCTGTTCAAGGAAACTATCCCGACAGCATTCTAAGAACTCTTCCTCCATTCCACCCTTACCGACTTGAGTCTGCCAGTCAATGTGCATGTTGAAGTCCCCCATGATTATTGCCGTTCCGTTTTTACACGCATCCCTTATCTGCTTGTTTATAGCCCTCCCTACCTCAACATTATTATTTGGGGGCCTATATACCACACCTACTAGTGTCTTTCTCCCTCTACTATTCCTCATCTCTACCCATAATGATTCCACGTTTTGTTCCTCAGAGCCTATGTCATCCCTCAGTACTACCCTGATATTATCTCTTATTAATAGCGCGACCCCACCACCTTTTCCTTCCTGTCTATTCTTCCTAAACGCCTGATACCCCTGGATATTCATCTCCCAGTCCTGGTCACCTTTCAGCCACGTTTCTGTAATGGCCACTAGATCGTACCCACTTGTGCTGATTTGCACCATCAACTCATTCACCTTGTTCCGAATGCTTCGTGCATTCAGGCAAAGTGTCCTTATTCCAGCTTTTATCTGGACCCGCTTTGATGAGTCGCAAACACCGTCTCCCTCTACTCCCTTATCTAAATTACCGCCTTCATTCACTTGCACCCTCTCCTCTACCATTAATTTTGTAATTCCCCTTACCCCTGCATCCTCCACCCCATCAATTAGTTCCTTGATCCTAGTCAACTCTTCTAGCTCCCCTCCCCCCAACCTATCTAGTTTAAATTCTCCCCAGTAACCTTAGCCAACCTTCATGCACTCTCTCACACTCACTCTCACACACACACACTCTCACCCACACATACACGCGCTCTTTCTCTCACACACAAGACTCTCTCTCATACACACGCGCACTCTTACGCACTCACACACACACACATACACACGCTCTCTCTCTCTCTTGCGCACACACTCTCTCTCACACGCACACTCTCACACACACACACTCTCTCTCACACATTCTTTCATGCTCACACACTCTCTCATGCAGTCTCTCACACTCTCTCACATATACACTCTCTCACACACACACACACACACACTCACACACTCCCTGTCTCTCTCTCGCACACTCCCTGTCTCTCTCAAACACTGTCACACATTCCCTCTCTCTCACACACACACACAAACACGCACATATTCTCTCTCACACACACACAATGATGGAGCACAATGTAGAGGGAGTTTTACTCTGCATCTGACCCCGTGCTGTACCTGTCCTGGGAGTGTTTGATGGGGACAGTGTCGAGGGAACTTTATTCTGCATCTAACCCCGTGCTCGATGTGTCCTGGGAGTGCTTGATGGGGACAGTGAGGAGGGAGCTTTACTGGGTGTCTTGCCCCGTGCTGTTCCTGTCCTGGATGTGTTTGATGGGGACAGTGTAGAGGGAGCTTTACTCTGTATCTAACCCCGTGCTGTTCCTGTCCTGGATGTGTTTGATGGGGACAGTGGAGAGGGAGCTTTACTCTGTATCTAACCCCGTGCTGTTCCTGTCCTGGATGTGTTTGATGGGGACAGTGGAGAGGGAGCTTTACTCTGTATCTAAACACGTGCTGTATCTGTCCTGGGAGTGGTGGATTGGGACAGTGTAGAGGGAGCTTTACTCTGTATCTAACCCCGTGCTGTACCTATCCAGGGAGTGTTTGATGGGGACAGTGTAGAGGGAGCTTTACTCTGTATCTAACCCCGTGCTGTACCTGTCCTGGGAGTGTTTGATGGGGACAGTGTAGAGAGAGCTTTACTCTGTATCTAACCCCGTGCTGTACCTATCCAGGGAGTGTTTGATGGGGACAGTGTAGAGAGAGCTTTACTCTGTATCTAACCCCGTGCTGTACCTGTCCTGGATGTGTTTGATGGGGACAGTGTAGAGGGACCTTTACCCTGTATCTCGCCCATGCTGTCCCTGTCCTGGGAGTGATTGATGTGGACAGTAGAGAGGGAGCATTACTTTGTATCTAAACCGTGCTGTACCTGTCCTGGGAGTGTTTGATGGGGACAGTGTAGAGGGAGCTTTACTCTGCATCAAACCCCGAGCTCTATCTGCCCTGGGACTATTTGATCGGGACAGTGTAGAATGGGCTTTTCTGGGTACCTCACCGCTTGCTGTTCCTGTCCTGGATGTGTTTGATGGGGAAAGTGTAGAGGGAACTTTACTCTGCATCAAACCCGTGCTCAATCTTTCCTGGGAGTGTTTGATGGGGCACAGTGGAGAGGGAGCTTTACTCTGTATCTAAACACGTGCTGTATCTGTCCTGGGAGTGGTGGATTGGGACAGTGTAGAGGGAGCTTTACTCTGTATCTAACCCCGTGCTGTACCTATCCAGGGAGTGTTTGATGGGGACAGTGTAGAGGGAGCTTTACTCTGTATCTAACCCCGTGCTGTACCTGTCCTGGGAGTGTTTGATGTGGACAGTGTAGAGGGAGCTTTACTCTGTATCTAACCCTGTGCTGTACCTGTCCTGGGAGTGTTTGATGGGGGACAGTGTAGTGGGAACGTTACCCTGTACCTAGCCCATGCTGTCCTTGTCCTGGGAGTGAATGATGGGGACAGGATAGAGGGAGCTATACTTTGTATCTAACCCCGTGCTGTACCTGTCCTGGGAGTGTTTGATGGGGACAGTGTAGAGGGAGGTTTACTCTGTATCAAACCCCGTGCTGTAGCTGTCCTGGGTGTGTGTGATGGGGACAGTGTAGAGGGAGCTTTACTCTGTATCTAACCCAGTGTTGTACCTGTCCTGGGAGTGTTTGATGGGAACAGTGTAGAGGGAGCTTTACTCTGTATCTACCCCTGTGCTGTACCTGTCCTGGGAGTGTTTGATGGGGCAGTGGAGAGGGAGCTTTACTCTGTATCTACCCCATGCTGTACAAGCCCTGCGCGTGTTTGATGGGGACAGTGTAGAGGGAGCTTTACTCTGTATCTAACCCCGTGCTGTACCTGTCCTGCGAGTGTTTGATGGGGACAATTTCAAGGGAGCTTTACTCTGTATCTAACCCCGTGATGTACCTGTCCTGGATGTGTTTGATGGGGACAGTGTAGAGGGAAATTTACCCTGTACCTCGCCCATGCTGTACTTGTCCTGGAAGTGATTGATGGGGACAGGAGCGAGGGAGCTTTACTTTGTATCTAAACTCATGCTGTATCTGTCCTGGGAGTGTTTGTTGGGGACAGTGTAGAGGGAGCTTTACTCTGCATCAAACCCCGTGCTGTACTGTCCAGGGAGTGTTTGATAGGGACAGTGTAGAGGGAGCTTTACTCTGTATCTAACCCTGTGCTGTACCTGTCCTGGGAGTGTTTGATGGGGACAGTATAGAGGGAGCTTTACTCTGTATCTAAGCCCGTGCTGTACCTGTTCTGGGAGTGTTTGATGGGGACAGTATAGAGGGAGCTTTACTCTGTATCTAAGCCCGTGCTCCACCTGTCCTGGGAGTGTTTGATGGGGACAGCGCAGAGGGAGCTTTACTCTGTATCTAACTCTGTGCTGTACCTGTCCTGCGAGTGTTTGATAGGGGACAGTGCAGAGGGAGCTTTACTCTGTATCTAACCCCGTGCTGTACCTGTCCTGGGTGTGTTTGATGGGGACAGTGCAGAGGGAGCTTTACTCTGTATCTAACCCTGTGCTGTACCTGTCCTGGGTGTGTTTGATGGGGACAGTGCAGAGGGAGCTTTACTCTGTATCTAACCCTGTGCTGTACCTGTCCTGGGTGTGTTTGATGGGGACAGTGCAGAGGGAGCTTTACTCTGTATCTAACCCTGTGCTGTACCTGTCCTGGGCGTGTTTGATGGGGACTGTGCAGAGGGAGCTTTACTCTGTATCTAACCTAGTGCGTCCTGGGAGTGTTTGATGGGACAGTGTAGAGGGAGCTTTACTCTGTATCTAAACCCGTGCTGTACCTGTCCTGGGAGTGTTTGATGGGGACAGTGGAGAGGGAGCTTTACTCTGTATCTAACCCTGTGCTGTACCTGTCCTGGGAGTGTTTGATGGGGACTGTGCAGAGGGAGCTTTATTCTGTATCTAACCCTGTGCTGTACCTGTCCTGGGAGTGTTTGATGGGGACAGTATAGAGGGAGCTTTACTCTGTATCTAAGCCCGTGCTGTACCTGTCCTGGGACTGTTTGATGGGGACAGTGTAGAGGGAGCTGTACTCTGTATCTAACCGCTTTCCTTGCCTGTCCTGGGAGTGTTTGATGGGGACAGTGTAGAGGGAGCTTTACTCTGGATCGAACCCCGTGCTGTATCTGCTTTGCTGGTCATCATCCAAAATTCTATAGTCTCTGGAGCAGTTCCTACAGATTGGGGGGTGGCAAATGTAACCCCACTATTTAAAATAATCTTTTAACTTGCGTGTAATTTATCACAGAACACGGGCAGCATGGACTTATCTCGAATGACGGGATAGTGTTGGGGTGGAGAAGTTATTCCTTCAAGTGGAAATCAGTGTAGTTTTGAAATGTGTTGAGGGTTTCTGCCTCTCTCCATTCAATCCTTCCCAACCTCTCTGTCGAGGCTGCTTCTCACTTTCTACCAGACAATTATTTGTGTTCGAGAGCGGGTGCAGAGGAGAGGGAAATGAAACAGACAGACAGTTAACTTCAACCCTGTATCTGTCCTGGGAGTGGATGAAGGGGAGTGTCGAGGCAGCTTTACTCTGCATCTAAAGCCTTGCTGTATCTGTCCTGGGAGTATTTAATGGCGACAGTGTAGAGGGAGCTTTACTCTGTACCTGTCCAGGGAGTGTTTGATGGGGACAGTGCAGAGGGAGCTTTACTCTGTATCTAACCCTGTGCTGTACCTGTCCTGGGAGTGTGAAGCATCTTGGGATAATACTGTCCAAGGTGCTATATAAATGCAAGTTGTTGTTGTGTGTGTCTGAGTGTCAGCTTCTGTCCATGTCCAGGACACTGCAGGTAACAGAGAATGATTCACTCTGGTCTGCCATTGTACATCTCGTGTGTGTCTCAGTGTCAGCTCTGAAACATGTACAGCACTATCCCATCCTGTTTCTGTGTCTCTCTGCCTCTGTATCTGTATCTCTCCCTCTCGCTGCATCTCTCTCCCCATGACTGAAAGAAACGAGAGCTTCAATCCCACACTGGGATGCTGTTCAATGTGAGTTCAGTTTTCCCAGAACTAAAAATCCTCAATTAAAAATTCCTTTGACACAGCAGAGGGAACTTTTCTCAAAGTGAATTTGCGGCTGTCTTGAATTTGAACCCAAGTTTTCAATATGGGGGTGGCACAGTGATGCAGGGGTTAGCACTGCTTCCTCACAGTGCCAGGGACCCGCCTTCGATTCCCAGCATGGGTCACTTTCTGACTGGAGTTTGAACTCCTTCCCGTGTTTGTGTGGGTTTCCTCCGGGTGCTCCGGTTTCATCCCACACTCCAAAGATAGAACAAAGAAAATTACAGCACGGGAACAGGTCTTTCGGCTCTCCAATCCTGCACCGACCATGCTGCCTGACTGAACTAAAACCCCCTACCCTTCCGGGGACCATATCCCTCCATTCCCATCTTATTCATGTCTTTGTCAAGACGCCCTTGAAAAGTTACTATCATATCCGTTTCCACTCCCTCCCCCGGCCGCGAGTTCCAGGCACCCACCACCCTCTGTGTAACACAACTTTCCTCCCACATCTCCTTTAAACCTTGCCCCTCGCACCTTAAACCTCTGCCCCCGAGTAATAACTCTTCCACCCTGGGAAAAAGCTTCTGACTATCCACTCTGTTCATGCCCCTCATAATCTGGCAGACTTCTATCAGATGTACAGGTTAGGTGGATTGGCCAAGCTAAATTGTCCCTTAGTGTCAGGAGGATTAGCTGAGGTAAATGTATGGGATTATAGGGATGGGGCCTGGGTGGGATTGTGGTCAGTGCAGACTCGATGGGCCGAATGGCCTCCTGCACTGCAGGATTCTATGAACCCTGTTCTGTATTTGGTTTGGGATTGTTTGTTGAAAAGTGTAGTTGAAGTGTTACTCTGTAATGCTGGAATTTAGGCTACGGGATGATTGGATCAAAAACTTCAAGATAATAAGGGGAATGGAGAGGATTGATAAAGAACAACTTTTCCTGCTGGTTGGGGAGTCCAGGACTTGGGGACATTGGATTTCAAACAATGTTGAGGATTTTAGACTTGCAGGAGTGGAATTCAGAAACACTTTGCCACACCAGCTGTGATATTAGTTTGGAACTACCTTCTACAATTCGCAGTTGATGCTCAGTCGCTTATTCATGTTTAAATCTGAGGTTGATAGATGATATTTTTATACAGGAGAAGCAATTTAAAATCAATGGGTCAATGTTAAAATGGATGCAGGAACAGAGAGACCTGGGATTTCAGTTCATTTTTACATCTTAAAGATTCAACCTGGTGCTCAGAATCTGTCAGTTGAATCTACTTTTCCCACCTGATAAAGTGTCAACAATTGTGTTGGGGAATGTGACAAAAGGTGACATTCCTGCACAGTGGGGTTGGGAGGTTGTTTGAAAGGAGATTCAGATTGTATCAGAAAGCGTCAATTAGATTGTGTCTCGTTGCAGAAGGTGCATATTTCACAGGAAATGCCCCGAGATAAAGACTAGTTTCACCGATGTCTGAGTAACTTTCAAAGTCTGCAGACGCAGGAAGGGGGCAGAGATATTGTAATATTCAGAGCAGGAGATGGGGGACAATCACAGAATTGAAGATGTGAGGCCATCTCCTGTTTCCGAATGTCAGTGTTTAGCTGTTAAACTTTAGTCCTGGGCTAATAATTCCAAGTTTGCAATCCCACACTTTGCTGTTGTGAATTAGAGTTGTGAATTTTCTGAAATTGGTTGTGTAATAAAACTCCATGCAGGATGCAATGATTCCATTCTGTCTGCTGCTGCAAAGCCCCCGTGTCTGTCTCAGTTTCATCGTAGTTAACAATGATTTGAGATCCTAGAATCATAGAATCCCTAAAGGGCAGACCATTCGGCCCATCGAGTCTGCATCGACCACAATCCCACCCAGGCCCGATTCCCGTAACCCCATATATTTACCCTGTTAATCCCCTGACACTAAGGTCAATTTATCATGGCCAATCCACCTTACCCGCACATGTTTGGACTGTGGGAGGAAACTGGAGCACCCGGAGGAAACCCACGCAGACACTGGGAGAACTCTACACTGACAGCGAGCTGAGGCTGGAATTGAACCTGGGTTCTTGGCGCTGTGCTAACCACTGTGCCACCATGCCGTTCATCATAGAATCCCTAAAGTGCAGAAGGAGGTCCTTTGGTCCATCAAGCCTGCCCCCGACAACAAGACCACCCGGGCCTGAATCCCCCTAACAATAAGGGGCAATTGAGCACGGCCAATTAACCTCACCCGCACATCTTTGGAGTGTGGGAGGAAACCAGAGCACCCGGAGGAAACCCACGCAGACACTGGGAGAACGTACAAACTCCACACAGACAGTCACCCGAGGCTGGAATTGAACGTGGGTCCTTGGTGCTGTGTGGGAGCAGTGCTAACCACTGTGCCATCATGTCACCCGGTGATGAGACAGAAAGTTTGCTACATTTCACAGAAATAGGCAGCATTTTAAGTCTTATAGCCAGAAGCTTCAAATGGCAAAGAGGTATTCCACTGCATAAGAGGCCATTCAGCTCATTGAGTCTGCACAGACTTGATGACAGAGTATCTTACCCAGGCCCTCACCCCAGCCCTATCCCCATAACCCCATTGCTAATCCATCTAATCTATATATCTTGCGAGTGTGGAAGGTAACCAGAGCACCCGGAGGAAACCCACGCAGACACGGGGAGAATGTGCAAACTCCACGCAGTCACCCGAGGCTGGCATTGAACCCGGGTCCCTGGCGCTGTGAGGCAGCAGTACGAACCACTGTGCCACCATGCTGCCCTAAAGTAAAATGTCTTAACTGAATGGTTCAAAGAGTGAAAGATGGATTTCATTGGAGACAATTGTGTGGTCACCCACTTTAAAAAGGATAGAACAGATTGCTTTATGAATGGGGAAAGGCTGGAAAGAGTGGAGGCCCAAAGAGACTTGGGGCGGTCACATCAACATAGAAAATAGGAGGAGGAGGAGGCCATTCAGCCATTCGAGCCTGACCCACCATTCAACACTATCATGGCCGATCCTCTGTCTCAATGCCATACCCCAGCGCTCTCCCCATACACCTCGACACCTTTAGAGTCTAGAAATCTATCTCTTTCCTTGTTAAATATATTCAGTGACTTGGTCTCCACAGCTTTCTGTGGGAGAGAATCCCACAGGTTCACCACCCTCTGAGTGAAGAGGTTTCCCCTCATCTCAGTCCCAAATGGCCTCCCCCGTATCCTGAGACTGTGACCCCTTGTTCCAGACACCCCCAGCCGGAGGAAACAATATCCCTGTATCCAGCCTGTCCAGCACTGTCAGAATTTTATACCTTTCAATTAGATCCCCGCTCACTCTTCTACATTCCAGTGAATACAGGCCCAGCCGACCCAATCTCCCCTCAGACATCAATGCTGCCATCCCAGAAATCAGTCTGGTGAACATTCACTGCTCTCCCTCTGTGGCAAGTACATCCTTCCTCAGATAAGGAGAGGAACACTGTACACAAGACTCCAGGTGTGGTCTCACCAAGGCCCTGTCCAGCTGCAGTAAGACATCCTTGCTCTTCTACTCCAATCCTCTTGCAATGAAGGACAACATCCCATTGGTCATCCTAACTGCTTGCTGTAGCTGCATGCTTGCTTTCAGTGACTGGTGTTCTCAGATACCCAGGTCCCTTTGTGCAACATTTCCCAATCTATCACCATTCAACTAATACTCTGCCATTCTCTTCCTCCGTCCAAAGTGGATAACGTCACATTTATCCACATTATTCTGCATCTGCCATGTATTTCCCCACTCACTCAACTTGTCTAAATCACCCTGAAGCCTCTTAACATCCTCCTCATCACTCACATTCCCACCAAGTTTCATCTCATCAGCAAACTTGAGAATATTACGTTTGGTTCCCTCATCCAAATCACTGATGTGTTTTGTGAATAGCTGGGACCCAAGAACTGACCCCTGCGGGACCCCACTCGTCACTGCCTGTTACTTAGAAAAAGATTCATTTATTCCTGTCTGTGCGGAGTCCGCATGTTCTCCCTGTGTCTGCGTGGGTTTCCTCCGGATGCTCCGGTTTCCTCCCTCAGTCTGAAAGACGTGCTGTTTAGGGTGCATTGGCCATGCTAAATTCTCCCTCAGTGTTACCCGAACAGGCGCCGGAGTGTGGCGACTAAGGGATTTTCACAGTAACTTCATTACCGTGTTAATGTAAGCCGACTTGTGACACTAATACATAAACTTCTAAACTTCTTTCAATTCTAAATTAGGAAGCACTTCTTCACACGAGATGTGGTTAAAGTTTGGTACTGTCTTCTGTAAATGAGCCCTCCCTATATCCCCCAGTCCCACCATCCTCTGATATCTGTTTTCCTTTAATCCTGGCTCCCTGACCATTCCCCATTTTAATCCTTTCACCATTGGGGTCTGCAGTTCACTGTGTGGCTCCAACTCTGGAATTCCTTCCCAAAACTCTCTGTCTTCATACCTCCCTTTCCACCATTCAGACACTTCCTAATAACAACCCCTTTTTGACCAGATCTTTGGGGCAATTCTTTTGTCCCTAAACTCGCCTGTGACTCGGCTTCTAATTTTTCACTCCAGGCTCCTGTGAAGCATCTGAGGACGTTTCTGTTCAAGGTGCTATATCAATGCAGGTTGTTGTTTTATGTGTCTGAGTGTCAGTTTCTCTCAATGTCCAGGACACTGCAGGTAACAGAGAATGATTCATTCCCCACTCAACCATTACCATCAAGCCACGGGGTCAACCTGGCATCCCTTAAAAATGAGGTGTCAACCTGGTGAAGCTCCCAAACAGGAGCGGGCAGCACGGTGGCACCAGTGGTTAGCACTGCTGTATCACAGCACCAGGGACACAAGTTCATATCCAGCCTCGGGTCACTATCTGCATGGGTTTCCTCCGAGTGCCGCTCTTCCTTCTCTCAGCCCAAAGATGTGCGGGTTCGGTGGATTGGCCATGCTAACTTTCCCCATAGTCTGAGGGGGATTAGCAGGGTAAATACTTTGACTTGATTAATTATTTTGATTTGATTTATTCTTATCATATTAGTATACAGTGAAAAGTCTTGTTTCTTGCGCGCTATGATAATCCTCTTGCAATGAAGGCCAACATGGGTGTCACAGTGGTTAGCTCTGCTGCCTCACAGTGCAACGGACCCGGGTTCAATTTTGGTCTCGGGTCACTGTCTGTGTGGAGTTTGCACGTTCTCCCCGTGTCTGCGTGGGTTTCCTCCGGGTGCTCCGGTTTCCTCCCACACTCCAAAGATGCGTGCGTTAGGTTGATTGGCCGTGATAAATTGCCCCTTAATGCCAGGGGGATTAGGATATTGTGAGTGAGACTGTGGGACTGTTCTCTATCTGTGTGTGTGTGTGAGGCTGTGCGTGTATCTATGTGTGTGCATCACTGCGTTTGTGTGTGTTTCACTATCTTCCTGTCTCTCAGTCCCCCAGTCCCAGAATCTGCTTCTCTTTACACAGATGCTGCTTGTCCTGCTCAGTATTCCGGCATTGACTATTTCACAATCTGAGGAGTTGTGAATGGTGCGATCATCAGCGAACATCTCACCTATGGAGGGAAGGTCAGTGATGGAGCAGCTGAAGATGGTTGGGGCCTCGGACACTCACCCTGAGGAACTCCTGCAGTGATGTCCCGGGACTGAGAGGATCGGCTTTGAGATAATCGGCACATTGGGGGAAAGCTTGGAAAGCAGAGGATGCTGATTTAAGGTAAATGGCGACAGCGGCAACATGAGGCAATATCTGTGGCTTTGGATGATCCTTGTTGTACCCCACTATTAGCTGCTTGCCCTCCTGAATATCTCACTGTTACTCTCTGCATTACTATCTCATCCCTATCTCTCAGTGACTCTGCCTCTCTCCATCTCTCCGGGGAAATTATAATGGGGAGCAAAGAAATGGCAGAAGAATTGAACGTATACTTTGATTCTGTCTTCACAAAAGAGGCACAGATAACCTGGCAGAAATGTTAGGGAACCAATGGTTTAGTGAGAGTGTGGAATTGAATTGAAGGAAATCAGTATTAGTAAGAAAATGGTGCTGGGGGAATGAATGGGGTTAAAGGCTGACAAATCCCCAGGGCCTGATAATCTACATCCCAGAGTATTAAAGGAAGCGGCGCTGGAAATATTGGATGCATTGCTGGTCATCTTCCAAAATTCTATAGACTCTGGAGCAGTTCCTACAGATTGGGGGGTGGCAAATGTAACCCCACTATTTAAAATAATCTTTTCACTTGCGTGTAATTTATCACAGAACACGGGCAGCATGGGCTTATCGAGAATGATGGGATAGTGTTGGGGTGGAGAAGTTATTCCTTCAAGTGGGAATCAGTGTAGTT
Source organism: Mustelus asterias (assembly GCF_964213995.1). Lineage (NCBI taxonomy): Eukaryota > Metazoa > Chordata > Chondrichthyes > Carcharhiniformes > Triakidae > Mustelus > Mustelus asterias. The sequence goes on from NW_027591278.1 coordinate 89,790, forward strand.
TTGAAATGTGTTGAGGGTTTCTGCCTCTCCCCATTCAATCCTTCCCAACCTCTCTGCCGAGGCTCCTTCTCACTTTCTACCAGACAATTATTTGTGTTCGGGAGCGGGTGCAGAGGAGATTGAAATGAAACGGACAGACAGTTAACTTCAACACTGAGAAATGTGAAGTGATGCACTTTGGATAATAAGTTGAGGAGAGAATCCATAAACCAACTGGGAACAAGTTAAATTATGTGCAGGTAAAGGGAAACCTTTTATACCTCCATCAATCTGTGTCTCTCTCTTTTTCTCACTCTCTGTGTCTGTGTCTTCTGTCCATCTCTCCCTTTCTGGGATATCTGTGAAAAATATCCACAAATATCAGGCAGCCATTTGGCGTTTCTTCCCAGTGGCCATTTCGTGTGAACGCAGCACTGAGATATTTCTGACAGAGTTGTCTCTTCACTAAGGTAACGTTAGTATTTTAAATGTGACAGATACGCAGCTATGGAGACACAAACGAGGGCTGTTTTCCCGGGAATTTTGGAGTGTCAGGGACAATTTGATCCAAGTTGTCAGGAGAATAATGGAAACTGATAGCACAGAGATAGAGAAATGTTTCTTGCTGGTTATCCACCTCCTCCAGTCCCACCATCCTCCCATATCTGTTTTCCTTTCATTCTGGCTCCGTGACCATCCACAATTTGAATCATTTCCCCATTGGGAGCTGTGTCTTCATCTGCGTGGGCTCCAACTCTGGAATTCCTTCCCTGAACGTTTTACTCAAATACATCCATGGGATGTGGGCCTGGCTGGTTCTGCCAGCGTTTACTCCTCGTCCCTAATTGCTCATGAACTGAGTGGCTTGCTAGGCCATTTCAAACAGCATCTAAGAGTCAACCACATTGCTGTGAGGCTGGAGTCACATGTAGGCCTGACCAGGTCAGGACGGCAGATTTCCTTCCATAAAGGACATTAGTGAAGCAGATTGGTTTTCTCCATTTTAATACCTCCTTTTCCTCCAATTAAAATAGTCCATAAAAACCATCTGGCCAAACCTTTGGGACATGTGACCCTAAACTCTCCTGTGACTCGGGGTCAAATTTCTCACATTAAGGCTCCTGTGAAGCATCTTGGGATAATACTGTCCAAGGTGCTATATAAATGCAAGTTGTTGTTGTGTGTGTCTGAGTGTCAGCTTCTGTCCATGTCCAGGACACTGCAGGTAACAGAGAATGATTCACTCTGGTCTGCGATCGTACATGTCGTGTGTGTCTCAGTGTCAGCTCTGAAACATGTACAGCACTATCCCATCCTGTTTCTGTGTCTCTCTGCCTCTGTATCTGTATCTCTCCCTCTCGCTGCATCTCTCTCCCCATGACTGAAAGAAACGAGAGCTTCAATCCCACACTGGGATGCTGTTCAATGTGAGTTCAGTTTTCCCAGAAATAAAAATCCTCAATTAAAAATTCCTTTGACACAGCAGAGGGAACTTTTCTCAAAGTGAATTTGCGGCTGTCTTGAATTTGAACCCAAGTTTTCAATATGGGGGTGGCATAGTGATGCAGGGGTTAGCACTGCTTCCTCACAGTGCCAGGGACCTGCCTTCGATTCCCAGCATGGGTCACTTTCTGACTGGAGTTTGAACGTCCTTCCCGTGTTTGTGTGGGTTTCCTCCGGGTGCTCCGGTTTCATCCCACACTCCAAAGATAGAACAAAGAAAATTACAGCACGGGAACAGGTCTTTCGGCTCTCCAATCCTGCACCGACCATGCTGCCTGACTGAACTAAAACCCCCTACCCTTCCGGGGACCATATCCCTCCATTCCCATCTTATTCATGTCTTTGTCAAGACGCCCTTGAAAAGTCACTACCGTATCTGTTTCCACTCCATCCCCCGGCAACGAGTTCCAGGCATCCACCACCCTCTGTGTAAAAAACCTTTCCTCCCACATCTCCTTTAAACCTTGCCCCTCGCACCTTAAACCTCTGCCCCCGAGTAATAACTCTTCCACCCTGGGAAAAATCTTCTGACTATCCACTCTGTCCATGCCCCTCATAATCTGGCAGACTTCTATCAGGTGTACAGGTTAGGTGGATTGGCCAAGCTAAATTGTCCCTTAGTGTCAGGAGGATTAGCTGAGGTAAATGTGTGGGATTATAGGGATGGGGCCTGGGTGGGATTGTGTTCAGTGCAGACTCGATGGGCCGAATGGCCTCCTGCACTGCAGGATTCTATGAACCCTGTTCTGTATTTGGTTTGGGATTGTTTGTTGAAAAGTGTAGTTGAAGTGTTACTCTGTAATGCTGGAATTTAGGCTACGGGATGATTGGATCAAACACTTCAAGATAATAAGGGGAATGGAGAGGACTGATAAAGAACAACTTTTCCTGCTGGTTGGGGAGTCCAGGACTTGGGGACATTGGATTTCAAACAATGTTGAGGATTTTAGACTTTTAGGAGTGGGATTCAGAAACACTTTGCCACACCAGCTGTGATATTAGTTTGGAACTACCTTCTATAATTCGCAGCTGATGCTCAGTCGCTTATTAATGTTTAAATCTGAGGTTGATAGATTATATTTTTATACAGCAGAAGCAATTTAAAATCAATGGGTCAATGTTAAAATGGATGCAGGAACAGAGAGGCCTGAGCTTTCAGTTCATTTTTACATCTTAAAGATTGAACCTGGTGCTCAGAATCTGTCAGTTGAATCTACTTTTCCTGCCTGATAAAGTGTCAACAATTGTGTTGGGGAATGTGACAAAAGGTGACATTCCTGCACAGTGGGGTTGGGAGGTTGTTTGAAAGGAGATTCAGGTTGTATCAGAAAGCGTCAATTAGATTGTGTCTCGTTGCAGAAGGTGCATATTTCACAGGAAATGCCCCGAGATAAAGACTAGTTTCACCGATGTCTGAGTAACTTTCAAAGTCTGCAGACGCATGAAGGGGGCAGAGATATTGTAATATTCAGAGCAGGAGATGGGGGACAATCACAGAATTGAAGATGTGAGGCCATCTCCTGTTTCCGAATGTCAGTGTTTAGCTTTTAAACTTTAGTCCTGGGCTAATAATTCCAAGTTTGCAATCCCACACTTTGCTGTTGTGAATTAGAGTTGTGAATTTTCTGAAATTGGTTGTGTAATAAAACTCGGTGCAGGATGCAATGATTCCCATTCTGTCTGCTGCTGCAAAGCCCCCGTGTCTGTCTCAGTTTCATCGTATTGATCAATGATTTGAGATCCTAGAATCATAGAATCCCTAAAGGGCAGACCATTCGGCCCATCGAGTCTGCATCGACCACAATCCCACCCAGGCCCGATTCCCGTAACCCCATATATTTACCCTGTTAATCCCCTGACTAAGGTCAATTTATCATGGCCAATCCACCTTACCCGCACATGTTTGGACTGTGGGAGGAAACTGGAGCACCCGGAGGAAACCCACGCAGACACTGGGAGAACTCTACACTGACAGCGAGCTGAGGCTGGAATTGAACCTGGGTCCCTGGCGCTGTGCTAACCACTGTGCCACCGTGCCGTTCATCATAGAATCCCTAAAGTGCAGAAGGAGGTCCTTTGGTCCATCAAGCCTGCCCCCGACAACAATACCACCCGGGCCTGAATCCCCCTAACACTAAGGGGCAATTGAGCACGGCCAATTAACCTCACCCGCACATCTTTGGAGTGTGGGAGGAAACCGGAGCACCCGGAGAAAACCCACGCAGACACTGGGAGAACGTACAAACTCCACACAGACAGTCACCCGAGGCTGGAATTGAACGTGGGTCCTTGGTGCTGTGGGGGAGCAGTGCTAACCACTGTGCCATCACGTCGCCCGGTGATGAGACTGAAAGTTTGCTACATTTCACAGAAATAGGCAGCATTTTAAGTCTTATAGCGAGAAGCATCAAATGGCAAAGAGGTATTCCACTGCATAAGAGGCCATTCAGCTCATTGAGTCTGCACAGACTTGATGACAGAGTATCTTACCCAGGCCCTCACCCCAGCCCTATCCCCATAACCCCATTGCTAATCCATCTAATCTATATATCTTGCGAGTGTGGAAGGTAACCAGAGCACCCGGAGGAAACCCACGCAGACACGGGGAGAATGTGCAAACTCCACACAGTCACCCAAGGCTGGCATTGAACCCGGGTCCCTGGCGCTGTGAGGCAGCAGTACGAACCACTGTGCCACCGTGCTGCCCTAAAGTAAAATGTCTTAACTGAATGGTTCAAAGAGTGAAAGATGGATTTCATTGGAGACAATTGTGTGGTCACCCACTTTAAAAAGGATAGAACAGATTGCTTTATGAATGGGGAAAGGCTGGAAAGAGTGGAGGCCCAAAGAGACTTGGGGCGGTCACATCAACATAGAAAATAGGAGGAGGAGGAGGCCATTCAGCCCTTCGAGCCTGACCCACCATTCAACGCTATCATGGCCGATCCTCTGTCTCAATGCCATACCCCAGCGCTCTCCCCATACACCTCGACACCTTTAGAGTCTGGAACTCTATCTCTTTCCTTGTTAAATATATTCAGTGACTTGGTCTCCACAGCTTTCTGTGGGAGAGAATTCCACAGGTTCACCACCCTCTGAGTGAAGAGGTTTCCCCTCATCTCAGTCCCAAATGGCCTCCCCCGTATCCTGAGACTGTGACCCCTTGTTCCAGACACCCCCAGCCGGAGGAAACAATATCCCTGTATCCAGCCTGTCCAGCACTGTCAGAATTTTATACCTTTCAATTAGATCCCCGCTCACTCTTCTACATTCCAGTGAATACAGGCCCAGCCGACCCAATCTCCCCTCAGACATCAATGCTGCCATCCCAGGAATCAGTCTGGTGAACATTCACTGCTCTCCCTCTGTGGCAAGTACATCCTTCCTCAGATAAGGAGAGGAACACTGTACACAAGACTCCAGGTGTGGTCTCACCGAGGCTCTGTCCAGCTGCAGTAAGACATCCTTGCTCTTCTACTCCAATCCTCTTGCAATGAAGGACAACATCCCATTGGTCGTCCTAACTGCTTGCTGTAGCTGCATGCTTGCTTTCAGTGACTGGTGTTCTCAGATACCCAGGTCCCTTTGTACAACATTTCCCAATCTATCACCATTCAACAAATACTCTGCCATTCTCTTCCTCCGGCCAAAGTGGATAACGTCACATTTATCCACATTATTCTGCATCTGCCATGTATTTCCCCACTCACTCAACTTGTCTAAATCACCCTGAAGCCTCTTAACATCCTCCTCATCACTCACATTCCCACCAAGTTTCGTCTCATCAGCAAACTTGAGAATATTACGTTAGGTTCCCTCATCCAAATCACTGATGTGTTTTGTGAATAGCTGGGACCCAAGAACTGACCCCTGCGGGACCCCACTCGTCACTGCCTGCTAGTTAGAAAAAGATTCATTTATTCCTGTCTGTGCGGAGTCCGCATGTTCTCCCTGTGTCTGCGTGGGTTTCCTCCGGATGCTCCGGTTTCCACCCTCAGTCTGAAAGATGTGCTGTTTAGGGTGCATTGGCCATGCTAAATTCTCCCTCAGTGTTACCCGAACAGGCGCCGGAGTGTGGTGACTAAGGGATTTTCACAGTAACTTCATTACCGTGTTAATGTAAGCCGACTTGTGACACTAATACATAAACTTCTAAACTTCTTTCAATTCTAAATTAGGAAGCACTTCTTCACACGAGATGTGGTTAAAGTTTGGTACTGTCTTCTGTAAATGAGCCCTCCCTATATCCCCCAGTCCCACCATCCTCTGATATCTGTTTTCCTTTAATCCTGGCTCCCTGACCATTCCCCATTTTAATCCTTTCACCATTGGGGTCTGCAGTTCACTGTGTGGCTCCAACTCTGGAATTCCTTCCCAAAACTCTCTGTCTTCATACCTCCCTTTCCACCATTCAGACACTTCCTAATAACAACCCCTTTTTGACCAGATCTTTGGGGCAATTCTTTTGTCCCTAAACTCGCCTGTGACTCGGCTTCTAATTTTTCACTCCAGGCTCCTGTGAAGCATCTGAGGACGTTTCTGTTCAAGGTGCTATATCAATGCAGGTTGTTGTTTTATGTGTCTGAGTGTCAGTTTCTCTCAATGTCCAGGACACTGCAGGTAACAGAGAATGATTCATTCCCCACTCAACCATTACCATCAAGCCACGGGGTCAACCTGGCATCCCTTAAAAATGAGGTGTCAACCTGGTGAAGCTCCCAAACAGGAGCGGGCAGCACGGTGGCACCAGTGGTTAGCACTGCTGTATCACAGCACCAGGGACACAAGTTCATATCCAGCCTCGGGTCACTATCTGCATTGGTTTCCTCCGAGTGCCGCTCTTCCTTCTCTCAGCCCAAAGATGTGCGGGTTCGGTGGATTGGCCATGCTAACTTTCCCCATAGTCTTAGGGGGATTAGCAGGGTAAATACTTTGACTTGATTAATTATTTTGATTTGATTTATTATTATCATATTAGTATACAGTGAAAAGTCTTGTTTCTTGCGCGCTATGATAATCCTCTTGCAATGAAGGCCAACATGGGTGTCACAGTGGTTCGCTCTGCTGCCTCACAGTGCAACGGACCCGGGTTCAATTTTGGTCTCGGGTCACTGTCTGTGTGGAGTTTGCACGTTCTCCCCGTGTCTGCGTGGGTTTCCTCCGGGTGCTCCGGTTTCCTCCCACACTCCAAAGATGCGTGCGTTAGGTTGATTGGCCGTGATAAATTGCCCCTTAATGCCAGGGGGATTAGGATATTGTGAGTGAGACTGTGGGACTGTTCTCTATCTGTGTGTGTGAGACTGTGCGTGTATCTATGTGTGTGCATCACTGCGTTTGTGTGTGTTTCACTATCTTCCTGTCTCTCAGTCCCCCAGTCCCAGAATCTGCTTCTCTTTACACAGATGCTGCCTGTCCTGCTCAGTATTCCGGCATTGACTATTTCACAATCTGAGGAGTTGTGAATGGTGCGATCATCAGCGAACATCTCACCTATGGAGGGAAGGTCAGTGATGGAGCAGCTGAAGATGGTTGGGGCCTCGGACACTCACCCTGAGGAACTCCTGCAGTGATGTCCCGGGACTGAGAGGACCGGCTTTGAGATAATCGGCACATTGGGGGAAAGCTTGGAAAGCAGAGGATGCTGATTTAAGGTAAATGGCGACAGCGGCAACATGAGGCAATATCTGTGGCTTTGGATGATCCTTGTTGTACCCCACTATCAGCTGCTTGCCCTCCTGAATATCTCACTGTTACTCTCTGCATTACTATCTCATCCCTATCTCTCAGTGACTCTGCCTCTCTCCATCTCTCCGGGGAAATTATAATGGGGAGCAAAGAAATGGCAGAAGAATTGAACATATACTTTGGTTCTGTCTTCACAAAAGAGGCACAGATAACCTGGCAGAAATGTTAGGGAACCAATGGTTTAGTGAGAGTGTGGAATTGAATTGAAGGAAATCAGTATGAGTAAGAAAATGGTGCTGGGGGAATGAATGGGGTTAAAGGCTGACAAATCCCCAGGGCCTGATAATCTACATCCCAGAGTATTAAAGGAAGCGGCGCTGGAAATATTGGATGCATTGCTGGTCATCTTCCAAAATTCTATAGACTCTGGAGCAGTTCCTACAGATTGGGGGGTGGCAAATGTAACCCCACTATTTAAAATAATCTTTTCACTTGCGTGTAATTTATCACAGAACACGGGCAGCATGGGCTTATCGAGAATGATGGGATAGTGTTGGGGTGGAGAAGTTATTCCTTCAAGTGGAAATCAGTGTAGTTTTGAAATGTGTTGAGGGTTTCTGCCTCTCTCCATTCAATCCTTCCCAACCTCTCTGCCGAGGCTCCTTCTCACTTTCTACCAGACAATTATTTTGTGCTCGGGAGCGGGTGCAGAGGAGATTGAAATGAAACGGACAGAC